>NC_056679.1:223267002-223449502 GCF_018350215.1 Panthera leo
TATATCAAAGCCAATTCCCCATAAAAAATAAGGGAAACTCAGATGATTCATTCCACAACCCAAAAATACTCATATAAACATGATCATAATACTCTAATATAATATAAAATAATGAAGAAAATACAAACTATAGGGATGCCTGGGTGTCTCAATTGGTTAAGCATCCCTCTTCCCCTCAGGTCATGGTCTAGCAGTCTGTGAGTTTCAGCCCCACATTGGGCTCTGTGCTGACAGCTCAGAGCCTGGAGCCTGCTTTGGATTCTGTGTCACCCTCTTTCTCTGTCCCTCTCCTGCTCACACTCTGTCTCTGTCTCAAAAATAAATAAACATTAAAACAAATTTTAAAAAAGAAAATACAAAATATAAAGAGAAATAAGTAAATTAACCTGCACTTACCTTTGAAAACCTTCGTGGCATGGGGCGCCTGGGTGGCTCAGTCGGTTAAGCAGCCGACTTCAGCTCAGGTCATGATCTCACGGTCCGTGAGTTCGGGCCCCGCGTCGGGCTCTGTGCTGACAGCTCGGAGCCTGGAGTCTGTTTCAGATTCTGTGTCTCCCTCTCTCTGACCCTCCCCCGTTCATGCTCTGTCTCTCTCTGTCTCAAAAATAAATAAACGTTAAAAACAAAAATTAAAAAAAAAAAAAAAAGAAAACCTTCGTGGCTGATGTGAGACAAGAGAAGAGGGTTATTGTGTAGGACAACTTTCATGATTACTAATGGAATCACTGCTGTCTATTTACTCACTGGAATCTTTTTCTTCATGGAGGCCATTGTATATGCTCACATGCATATTGACTTTATTAATAAACTCTTTCTTGTCATATACTGTATTTAATGTAAATGGCAATAAGGCAGCAGAAGAAAGGGTCTATATCTGCAGGCAGCCTGACCTAACATGAAGCAAAGCATTCCTCAGCTTACTCTTGGATGGAAAAGCAAAGGACTGTCCATAGATGCTTTGAAGTGACAAAAAATATACTAGTGCCAGTTGTGGGCTCCTTCCAGCGTTCTGAAAAGTCACTGATTTGTGTCAAACACTGTGGCTTGAGAACAAGCATCTGAACATGGGAGACAATCACCCACAATCCTGCAGGGAGGGAGGGAGGGAGGGAGGGAGAGAGAGAGAGAGAGAGAGAGAGAAGAACCATTGGCTCAGTTGTGATCATGTGATATTCAGCATCGTGTACTACTCATATTGCAAGACATTGCTCATTTATCAAGTTAAAATTTACTAGAAATGTTTACTCATCTTGCAGAATACTCACAGAACAAGTAACTCACAATCCAACGTTTTACTGTATTTATTCAATCTTTTTTAGCTTTTTTTTTCAATTTTTGTGCAAACATATTCAAAGATTAGGATCTACAAATTTCAAATTTAATCCAATTGTAACTTTGGGTGATGGGAGTTAAATTTAGATTTTATTAATTCATCCTTGTTGCTTTTTAATCTGAAATAAAATTTTGTTAGCAGCAGCATGAAGCAATACAAAATTCCATCACTGAAGAGTGGGTGGTTAAAGTCTCTCGAGGTTCTACATATTATTTTGCTATTGTCAGTGTGCTTATTTTGATATATGAAATTCGCCTTTCACAAGTGTGTTCATATTAGTAATTTCACCTAACACACAAAAGGATCTTATTTGACACTTTTTCCTTAGCACATAAAAGGAAGAACACCAAACAAATTGGTTTTCTTTAATGATCAAAAGTAATACAATAAAATACTTCCATGAAATATATGTTTATGCATGTATATGTCTGCGTATTAGTTACCTGTTGCCATGGAACAGAGAACTACAAAATATGTAAAATTAATTCAATTTGTTCTAAGATTTAAAAGAAATGTATCGGCCCACATACCTTAAACTTCACAGGTAAATTAGGCTTCAGAGTTATGTTGATCGGGTCCCTGTCTTTATTTCTCCGTGATATATTTTTCCCTTTTCTGCATTCCTTTTTATTTCATGTTTTGCTTTAGAGCTGTCAATTTATAGTAACAAGCACCAAGTACTATGCTAACTTTCAATATGGTAACAGGATGAATGCTACCTTAAATTGGGTTGCACTCATCCTCATTCAATCCAGAGTGAGATAAATTATCTCTTCAGATGTCCATTAAAAATATTGTTCCAATTAGGTTTCAATTAATCACCATTGACTTTTTTCGAAAAAAAATTGTATTTAATACATAATATGTGCCCATAAGGAGATGAATTATGGCAAAATGTGTGGGGTTATTCACATTAGCTCAGGACCTTCCAGGCCCATTTTTGATCTTTACTTGTAGGCAATTCCATTGAAACCTCTTGAGTTCTACCCATGGGGAGAATTTTGGTGAGGAAATTATGATATATATTCTATTCTATTCTTACATCTTGCATCTATTCAAATGTTGATACATTTGAATTCTTAGACATTGCACTATCCCGATATCAGTATCAAATTCTAGAAGCATTAGAACAAATTTCTTCATTCCAAAGGAACTTGGATCACTGAAACAATTCTGTACAGCAGTGCTAGATATTTATTTTGTAGTTCTCCTTGCTCCTCAAATTTCCAAAACTTTTGCCAGGTTCCTTGCATACCTCAGACAATGTTGTTTCTCTAATTCTTATTCAATAATAACAATCAAGAAAGGGTTTCCACAGTGTCCTGCCATGATGTCTACCAACCTAACTAATACTGTGGTCCTTAGTTTCCTTAAATCTATCTCCCTTCAGGTTACTGGGAGTGAACACTCCATTCCAGGCTTATGACCACCCCTCCATGTACGCCTGAAATCCTGACCTTTCTTGTTCACCCTCAGTCTATGCACTGTCATTTATTTCCTCCCCACATCTTCATTTCCCCCTGTCTGATACATAATTCCTCTGTCCTCAAAAATAGGCTTTATATTCTATCTGAAAATAAAACTTAAACAAAAACTGAAAACCTACCTTGATCTAGTGTTTCTCTCCAGATACAACCTTAGTGTTCCCTTTCCTGATAAATTCCTTGAAAGGGTTGCCTATATTCACACCCTGAATTCTCTGTTCCCAGTCTCTTTCAAATCCACTCTACAAAGACTTGCCTCTATGACTTCACCAAAATGATACCTGTCCTCCATATTCCAAACTATAAAGTATAATTCTCTCCTCCATTTGTTCAGCAAAGAGGCAACATTTGGTACAACTGACAACTGTTTCAAGACACAGGCTCTTTCTTTGGCTTATGGACTCAGCATTCTCCAGATGCTTTTCTTCCTTTGCTCGTTCTTCTATCTCAGTGTGCTTCATAGTTCCTCCTCATCTCTCCATTCATTGAATGGTGGGGCATTCTGATTTTCAAACTTCGGATTTACCTGGAGTTATTGCCCATGTAACATCATTCAGTCTAGTGGATTTGCATAACACCTACATGTAGATGACTCTCAAATGGAAATACACATCCGCTTTTCCCTTGAAATCCATATTAGATGCTTAATAACTCCTCTAGGAGATCTCAAACTCAGAATGCTCCAAGTAAATATTTTGCTCAAAATCCAATTTCTCCCTAAATCCACTCCTCCAGGGAATTAACTATCACAATAGTGATGGCTTTAGTCCAGATTGCTTATGAAATCACTCAGTGTCATATTTGACTCCTCTTTTTCTCTCATGCTATACATCCAACTCACCAGAAACTTCCATCAGCTATACTTTAAAAAGTATGCATAAGTCAACCGCTTCATCACATTTTGCTCTTTCCCATCCCTGTCCAAATAAGCATCAGCCCTCAGCTGGAATACTCCATTAGCTTCCTGAATGATATTTTGCACTTAACCCTAGCCTCTTTAATCTATTATCTAGAGAGCTACTTGAATATCTCTTTTAAATAAATAATACCATGTAGCTCTCTTGTAAGGAAGATAAATATTCCCAAATAAAGTAAGGTCCCAAAACATGGCACTCATAATGAGTGACCCAAAATAGATACACACACACACACACACACACACACACACACACACACACACACACGCCCTGCCAACTACAGGATAGAGGTAATGTGTATCTTCAGTTTTCACTTTAGTTCTGGGTCAGGGGGATGAAAATGTGAAAGTTCTACCCATTAGAAAATTGAGTATATGATACTTCTTACAAATCATTTTAGATCATCTTGGCCTCAATAACTCTGTGACAATAGAAACAGAAAATGCGTAATACAGAAAAAATTTCAAACAACCAACGTGAGAAAGTTTACACTGCTATTAAAGAATTTATTAAAAAGAAATAAAATTATCTCCAAAGGACGGTTTAAGATTCAATAAGGAATGATGACAAAGGAAATGGTACACATGAAGACACCTTTCTTTGTAATAACAAAACGTCAAATTTGATAGATTAACAAACCCATAAGTATCATCATCATCTTCTCAATATTATCATTATTACTTACAGGTATAAACTTGTGAGAAACTTGATCCAAACTGAAACATTTAAAAGTTATTACAATGGTGGGGTTCCCTGGGTGGCTCAGTTGGTTAAGTGTCCAACTCTTTATTTTGGCTCAGGTCATGACCTCATGATCTCAGGTGATGATATCGAGCCCCGTGTTGGGCTCCACAGTCAGTGTGGAGCCTGCTTGGGGTTCTGTCTCTCTCCTCTCTCTCGGCCCCACCCCCACACAAGTGCACTCTCTCTCTCTCTCAAAATAAACAAACATTAAAAAAAGTTATTACGGGGACGCCTGAGTGGCTCAGTCAGTTGAGTGTCCGACTTCAGCTCAGGTCTTGATCTCACAGTCCATGGGTTCAAACCCCACATCGGACTCTGTGCTGACAGCTCAGAGCCTGGAGCCTGCTTTGGATTCTGGCTTTCTGCCCCTCCCCCATTCATGCTCTGTCTCTGTCTCAAAAATAAACATTTAAAATATTTTTTTTTAAAAAAGTTATTACAGTATTTAGAAAAAGAGTAAAGATGTTGATTGTTCTTATATTTTCCCGAGATACCCAAGCATGTTAATATTTCTGAGTTAAAAAAGGAAAGAAATTTAGTATATATATTTAAAATTACAGAGAGGACATAACAAGGATAAAACCTTAAACAATATGCTGGAAGATAATATTAGAAGGGATAAAGACAAAATATTAGGACAAGTTTGAAGCATACAATAAAGTGGTAAAAATATATATTAGTAACCAAAGTGGTATAATTATAATAAACTCTCCTGTTTAAAAAAAAAGGAAAACATACTGAAGCAAAGTAAGAAAATCATCTTTATGGTACTTGTAATAGGCTCATATGAAATATAAAGGTGTGGATAGTTTTAAAATAAAAGAATACAGTAATAAAAAGATAATTCTAAGCAAAAGAAATCTGGCAAAACTGTTAGTATTAGAACTGTTAGTGTTAAACAAAATATACTTTAAAACAAAAAGCTATCGTGATGATGAGAAGGTCTTGCCATACTGACATATAGTATATGTCATCAGAGTGATATAATAATTTGAAACTTCTATGAGCCTAATAAACTATCTTTAAAGTAAATAAAACATAATCTTACAGGAAACAGTTAATAGACCTCTCTCAGACATGTTTTATGAAGTAGACCAAAAAAGGCAGTAATTATAAAAGTGTTTCATGGAACAAAATAAAAGCACTTGATATTTGATTATCTGCCAATGAGTAAATTTAAAGAACAATGGGGCGCCTGGGTGGCGCAGTCGGTTAAGCGTCCGACTTCAGCCAGGTCACGATCTCGCGGTCTGTGAGTTCGAGCCCCGCGTCAGGCTCTGGGCTGATGGCTCGGAGCCTGGAGCCTGTTTCCGATTCTGTGTCTCCCTCTCTCTCTGCCCCTCCCCCGTTCATGCTCTGTCTCTCTCTGTCCCAAAAATAAATAAAAAACGTTGAAAAAAAAAATTTAAAGAACAAATATAATTTTCAAGCACACAGAGCAAAATATAGTAACAATTAATGACATACTAAACCACAGAGCAACTTAAAACCCGTGTTGACACAAGCTGTATTTTCTAAGAACCACACAGTCAGGTGCTACAAGGCTGGGTTGCGTGCCAGTCAGTAGGGAGAATGGATGGACACTTGAACAAACGGATGAAGACACAATTATGAATCTGGCTCGCGAAATGAAAGTAAACTTATCTACATCACAACGAATCAAAATAAGTAATTGTAGTATGTAGAAGACAAAAATGAAACTTGAAATGTTGGTTAACACACTAAGACTTTGGAAATAGAGAAAGTTTTATAAAAGCACAAATTTCACAACTCATAAGGAAGACATTGATAACTCAACTATGAAAATTGTCCTTAGTTAGAAATTGAAACATAACTTGATATAATGAATGAAAATGTGTATACATATGTGGGGCATGTGTACATTATGTACACACACATCTATCTCTGTTAATATTTGAATAAATTTAAGTAATTGTACCAAATGTTTTCCAATTAGAATTACAATATATATCAAATATATTGATATATCAAGTATGTAATCCGTTTAAATAATAAATTGAACACCAATTTAAGAGCCCTTACCTCAAAGCAATAAGCTTGAAATACACTATTACATCCTTCTTTATTCCAACCAGAGCTCATCAGTATTGAATTTTGTATTATTTTGTCCCTTTCTTTTCTTTATCGTTTTACCAAATATGTTTTGGACATTTATATTTCCATATTTATGTATATAACTACATCTTTGGTACATGGATATTATATATTATAAATGGGTTAATATTATATTAACTTTTTTTTTTTTTTAATCAGTGCTATTATCAGATCCATCCAGGTAAAGAAATACAGCCGAAGTTTTTTGTTTGTTTGTTTTTGTTTTTCTATCTTTACTATGATGAAAAAATCAATCTTTTTTAATCTGAGCTTAAAAAGTCCAATGCATTTTGATTGTTTTCAGTTTTTATAGCTTCATGTATTATTGATACTGCTGATATAACATATCCTGTACATGTTTCCTATTGTAAATATAAATGTTCTCAATATATGTAATTGGTGCACATACCAGGAGCATATAATATATTCTTCGAAGTATTCTCAAATGTTTTTCAAAGAGAGAATGTTTAACATGTTTATAATAAATACATATGATTTACCCAGAATTTATTATGCTTCTTTAATATATGAGTTAAAGTTCTTACTTAATATTTTGTTTAATGCAGAAAAATTCCACCCTAAAATATGTTTGCATTCAGTTCCAAAATTATATTAACTGTCCTAAAGTCTCAGCTTGTGTGTTACTTGAAATTGTAAACATTTAAGAAAAGATGTTTTAATATCTTTCTATGAATCTGAACATACTTTAGGGAATTCTTTAGTAAACACAAGGTAACAAAATATTAACCTATCTGTTCTTATATATTTAAATTTAAGGTTTTATATTTTGTTTGGTGGTTTACTTTGAGTAGTATTTTATATACATGATAAGATGTAAGTGTTGGGGCGCCTGAGCGGCTTAGTTGGTTAAATGTCTGACTCTTGTTTTCGGCTCAGGTCATGATTTCACAGTTTGTGAGTGAGTTCCAGCCCCTGGAACTCTGCACTGTTGGGTTCTGCACTGGCAGCACAGAGACTGCTTGGGATTCTTTCTCTCTCCCCCCTCTCTCTCTGCCTCTCCCCTGCTCACGCACACCCTCTCTGTCTCTCAAAAATAAATAAACATAAAAACAACAACAACAACAAAAAGCCTAAGATGTAAGGGTCAAGTTTAATTTACTTCAAATATGAATTTCCACTTGATCGACGATTTGTTATAAATGCTCTTATTTCTCTATTTAATAATTGTGTCAGGGTGCCTGTGTGGTTCAGGCAGTTAAGCGTCTGACTTCAGCTCAGGTCATGATCTTATGGTTTATGGGTTCGAGCCTCACATTAAGTTCTGTGCTAACAGATCAGAGCCTGGAGCTGGCTTCAGATTCTGTGTCTCCCTCTCTCTCTGCTCCTCCCCTGCTCATGCTTAGTCTCTCTTTCTCTCAAAAGTAAACATTAAAAAATAATAAAATACATAATCTGTTAATTTTGTCCACTAATAGTTGACCATTAATGTTTTGATTAATTTCTGGACTCTCTTTTGTATGTACCATTAATCATATCAGCAGATAATAATATGATATGATATATAATGTAATATAAAACACACACACACATATATAGTCTTATGCTAATACCATGGTCTTGATTATTGTGGCTGTTTAGCAACACTTAAAATCAGAAAGTACGTTCAGCATCTTTCTTCTTTTTTCAAAATTGTTTGGGCTAACTTAGGACATTTTCTTTTTCAGGTACATTTTAGAATCAGCTTATCAATTCTTCAACAATATAAGCTAGAATTTTTATTCATATTGCATTGAATCTGTAGTTCAAGTTTAGGAGAATGGGTATCTCAAAATTATTGAGCCTTTCATCTATGAACATAATGTATGTTTCTAGTTATCTAAGTATTTTATTTTTTTGTATTTAAAAGAAAAATTGTTAATGTTTATTTCTTGAGAGAGAGAGAGAGACAGAGCATGAGCATGAGCAGGGGAGGGGCAGAGAGAGAGGGAGACACAGAATCTGAAGCAGCCTCCAGGCTCCGAGCTGTCAGCACAGAGCCCAATGTGGGGCTTGACCTCACGGACGGTGAGATCATGACCTGAGCCAGAGTCAGACGCTTAACTGACTGAGCCACTCGGGCACCTGTATGTATTTTAAATTTATGTGACCAATATTTATAGGTTTTAGCATGCAGATATAGAGCATATTTTATGTGGTTATATTTTTTCACATTATATAAATTTGGTATTTGTTTGTTTATTTTAATTGTCATAGAAATAAATATAAGCTAGTGGCAGTAGCTTTTTGTAGATTAGTTGGTCTTTTCTACACAGATGTTCATCTGTGAAATATAGATTTGTTTCTCACTTTGCAATTGACATAACATTTATTTCTTTTTCTGTCTAATTGCTTTCACATGATTCTCAGGAGAATTGCTACAGAATGTATCCCTGCCTTTTTTCGTTTTCTCTGATCCTTAAGTTAAAACATTCATCTTTCAGGGAGTCCCGGTAGCTCAGTAGGTTGAGCGTCCGACTTTGGCTTAGGTCATGATCTCACAGCTCGTGAGTTCAAGCTCCACGTGGGGCTCTGTGCTGACAGCTCAGAGCCTGGAGCCTGTTTCGGATTCTGTGTCTCCCTCTCTCTGCCCCTTCCCCACCCATGCTCTCTCTGTCTTAAAAGTAAATAAAACATTAAAAAAGATTCAATCTTTCCCTTATAAGTACGACAATGTAGGTTTTGTTATACAATTATTCAGGTTGAGGAAACCTCTTCTCTTCTTAATCTACTGAGTGTTTTTTTTTTTTTTTCCTTCTTGAAATCAAATACAGGCGTTATGTTTTGTTATCTCTTTTCTGCATCTATTGAAATAATTATGTGTGTGTGGTGAATGATATTCATTGATTTTTGAATGTTAAACAACTAGCCTTTCCTCCCTGGACTATATCCCATGTGGTTATGATGAATGTAATATCAAAGCTGGAGGAGATCTTGGGAGCTTAGGCTTCTCTCTTCTCTCAGGAAGCATAGGTCTTCACTGTCTATTTTCAGTTTTATATTTTCAGTTCTATAGCCTCTATATAAGCAGGTTAGTCTGGTATCATTTGCTATATCCTGGCCAAAATCCAAAGTTTACTTCCTGAATTTCTATTTCAAATCCTGATAAACTTGTCTTTGTAATTATTTCATTTATTTAAATTATTATACCAAGTGATGTCAGATATGTGCATAATGGAATCAGGATTTGTGTAATTCAAGCTTAAGTTTTCCTAAGACTTGATAAAAGTGATTTTAACTAACAACAACAACAACAACAAAGAGTTGTCATTTTGGAGAAAAATAAGACTATTATAAAATTTCAGGGAGTTTCATTATAATGCTGCTGTGCTTAAAACTTCTTTGAACATATTTTCATGTGCTTCCTTCACTTGGAATAAATTCAGAGCCCATAAATGCTGCAGTGAGTGGGATTTCTTTCAAGAATGGTGAAGTTGAACCCCAAGCAGCAGATCTATGCTCAGAAATAAGGCCTTATCTGTACCTCACAGTTTAGAGATCGGTGAATGATAAGATATTCAGATATTTTAATACAAATATTTGAAATATATACATATGATTTTCATTAATGTTGTCGTATGTTAACGGATTTGCTGTAATTAACGAACCACTTTCATATTCTGATTGTATCTGATGAGGAAAAATTTATTATCCTTTCATTGCTCACCCCCTTAAAAATGCAAAAGGATGGTCCATTCTATTAGTGAACTAATCAGAGTGGCATGCACGTATCAGACTTTTCAAATAAACTCACTGGATAGAATGGATTGTTCCTCAAGTCATGGAAAATTCTCTAAAAATCATAGTATCAAGCTTGCAATTGCATTGAAATATCCTACGCCAATACTTTCACTGAATCCCTATCTTCATGGAGGGCATTCTGCTCATGGAGTTGCATTTATATTGGCATTACATGAAGCATGGGTGATTTTTTATAGTGCAGTTTCTGCTGGAATGGAAATGTATAGGATCGCCAGCATGCTGTAAGTTTTGTTTCTGTTTTGTTTGTGATCTTCAGAAAGGATTCAGATGTGCGGTCTGCTCTCTGAGGATCAGTGTTCTAAAATTTACATGACTTTGTTAATTGTTTCTCAGAAACACAATTTGGGAAGTCAAATAATGGATACCAGGTTAAGTAATCAAGGTATAGAAATAATAAATACCTTTACAAATTTCACTTTCCTAAAGAGTGCTGGAAAAGGGGATTCATACTTAAATTCGTCTGATTCCAGTATATTTACTCTGCCATCACAAGACTTAAAATTGAAGAAACAAGAAAAAACAGACACAGACTCCTAAATACAGAGAAAGAGCTGGTGGTTGCCAGAGAGGAAGAAGGTGTACGGGGTGGGGTGGGTAGGCGATATAGGTGAAATGGATTAAAAAGTACAAACTTCCAATTATAAAATAAGTCAGTCGCAGGAGTGAAAATTCAAGCCCGAGGAATGTAACCACTAATATTATCATAACTTTGTATGATGACAGATGGTAACTACAATTATCCTGGTGAGCAATTTGTAATATATATAATTGCCAAATCATTTTGATGTACGCCTGAAACTCATGTAATATTCTATGTCAATTATACATCAATTAAAAACATCAATTTCTAGAAATAAAGCATGAAGACAAAAGTAATAATAGCAATAACAGAAATGTTGCATTGAGAACTTCAGGAACATTATCTAATTTTTGCAGAGAAAAATGCTTCTAACACACTTGAACATGTACACATTTTATAGGTACAGTTATTGTCATTTGAAGGGTAACATACTAACTCAAGGGCCATGGGAAATAAGAAAGAGGAACCCAAAGGCACCTGCCAGTTTGCTAATTTAGAATTAGCTAATTTTATTATTGAGCAGAAAATACCAGAATGTACGCAGGTAGGCTACAAGTGGCTACAAAACCATCGTGTGTTTCCAGCCTCTAATTTTATGGAATTAAAGGCACAGTTTTTACAAATCATCCGACATTTAGTAAATAGCAGTTATTTGATTTGCATCGGTAATGACAGTAAGCTTACTCCAACGTTCTGTTTCTCGTATCTCTTCATCAGTATCTCCTGTGGTTGCCATGGCAGGGCAGGGCACGGCACACAGGTCATTAGTCCCAACCACACTAAGCTTAGAATCCATTCAGCTTCCCCACAGAACACAATCTGTCATTTGTCTGCTGCTGAACACTATGTTTTTCGCCATTAAGGAAAGGAATAGTAATTATGCATTGAATTAATAAAGCAATATTTGGTAAACATAGAGTCCATTTCCATCTAGAAGAGTGGAGTTTCCTGGACTCTGGTATGGAATGAGTGCAAGGCCATTCCAGTCCAGAGGACGTCGTGAGCAAGACAGAGTGGGGACAGTGAGAAGGCAAAGGCTGAAAACAATCAGACACCTAACTCTTTTGTTGTAGGCTTTTCTCAAGATGTAGTCTTTCCAGAATCCTCTCCTACAAAACAGTTGTTTTTATCCCTAACTACACTAAGCTTGCTTCTAATTCTGCCTTCTTGGAAAATGAGCAGAGAACTATTTATGCAGGGACAATTAAGGCTGCTGATACTAATGACTAGAGCCAATAAAATTATTCTTGCCTCAGATTTCTAAAACAGATTGCTTTGGTCTGCTCTTAAAAGGTGAACAAGTACCTAGTTGGGAAATAAAAGAATACAAGGGAAAAATCAGATATGACATCTAGAAAGTAAGAGAGAGATTTACATAGTGACAATAGTGTAGCCACTGGTATCATATAATAAGCCTCGTAAATTGTAGAGCAAGGATTCTTTACTGTTCTCCTCCATATAAGTCTGAATAATCTTAGTAATTATAAATTTTAGGATCAGCTTTTAATTCTATGAACATTGGGATTTTCAATAGGTTACATTGAATATACACATCAATTTGCTTTTTGTTAAAGTTTATACTCTTTTGAGAGAGAGACCAGGGGAGGGGCCAAGAGAGAGGGAGAGAGGATCCCAAGCAGGCTCCATGCCATCAGCACAGAGCCTGACGTGGGGCTTGATCCCACGAACCTTGAGATCATGACCTGAGCTAAAACCAAAAGTCCACACTTAACCAACTGAGCCACCCAGGCACGCCAATACGCACATCAATTTGGAAAGGTTGGTTTTATTTGTGTTATTTTTGTCTTCCTAACTACACACATGGTAGAGCTCTTCATTTCTTTAGATCTTCTTTAATGAAGTCTAAATAAGTTAAATAAAACACTTCAATAAAGTGTTTGCATATAGGTCTTTCATTTACTTTGTTAGATTTATTTCTAGTTTCCTTATAGCTTTGTTAATTAATTCTAGTTAGTTTTTCACCATTAAGAATAATGTATGCTGTTGTTTTGTTGTTGTTATTTGTTTAATGTACCCTTAATCAGTTGGAGAGGGCACATTTCTGTTTCTAGTTCACTGAGAGTTTTTGTTTTTTGTTTTTGTTGTGATTTGTTTATTTTGCTTTGTTTCATTGTGTTTATAATACATGGATATTGCGTTCTAAATCTTGGTTTTTCCATATGTGATGAGGAGATTATGGGTTTTTTTGTTCCTCTTTTAATGCATTAACTTTTTGAGTAATTTTTGTGCTTTTTAAAACGTCCTTCCTCATTTCTTCCTCTGCATTTTTCTTCCTTCCTTCCTTCCTTCCTTCCTTCCTTCCTTCCTTCCTTCCTTTGTTTCTTCTTTCCTTTAATGCTAAACTAAGCAAGCATGGAACTAAGTTGCCAGATATACTTATATATGTATATATATTATTTTTACACACCAGTGTCTTGTTTAGGCTGTTTACGCCTAAAATCTCTTATCAGTGAGAGTGTCTGGGATTGATACCAACATTTCACAAGCCATGGAAAACAAGCTTTAGGGTATTTTCTTCTTCCACTGTTTTCCTGGAAAGAGATGTATAAGACTGCAATTGCCTGTTTCTTTAATTTTAGGTAAAATAATCTAGATGATGTTTTTCTCTTTAGAAAAAATATTATTTTTTTAACACTTGTTTATTTTTGAGAGGGGGGAAGGGTCAGAGAGAGAAGGAGAGAGAATCTGAATCTCTCCTGAGAGAAGGAGAGGCTCTGTGCTGTCAGTGCCGTGTGTCAACTCATATATCTTGAGATCATCACCTGAGCCGAAATCAAGAGCCAGATTTTTAATGGACTGAACC
Source organism: Panthera leo (assembly GCF_018350215.1). Lineage (NCBI taxonomy): Eukaryota > Metazoa > Chordata > Mammalia > Carnivora > Felidae > Panthera > Panthera leo. The sequence goes on from NC_056679.1 coordinate 223,280,759, forward strand.
ACCCAGGCACCCCTAGAAAAATATTTATTTTTATTTTGAGAGAGAGAGAGAGAGGGAGAGAAGGCAGAGGGAGAGGAGCAGAGGGAGCGGCAGAGGGAGAAGGAGAGAAAGAATCTTCAGGAGGCTCCATGCCTAGTGTGGAGCCTGACAGAGTACTTGATCTCAAGACCATGAGATCATGACTTGAGCCAAAATCAAGAGTTGGACGCTTAATAGGCTTAGCCACTCAGATCCCCAGAAATAATCATTAATAATAATAATTATTATTATTATATAGTAATGTTAATTATTGTTATGTTAATAATGTTAATGTTAATAATGTAATAATGTTATTATTATTATTATATTAAAGCTTATTTATTCATTTTGAGAGAGAGAGAGAGAGAGAACAGGCAGGGGAAGGGCATAGAGAAAGGGAAAGAGAGAGAATCCCAAGCAGGCTTTCTGCTGTCAGCACAGAGCCTGACATGGGGCCTGAACTCAGGAACCATGAGGTCATGACCTGGGCCAAAATCAAGAGTTGGATACTTAACTGACTGAGCCACACAGGTACCCTGAAAAATTATTTTTAAATGAAATTTGATTTTATTTAGTTATTGTGCTCCTCCTCAAATTTTCTATTCCTTTTAAAGCTACTTCTGGCACTTTTTATTCCATGCATGTTCTTACTATTTTCAGTATCTTCTCTCTCTATATATGTATATCCATATCCCCTTTTTTCCAATATAGTTAGTTTCTGCCTTCTCATGTTCTGCTTTGATAATTTATAAATAGGTCTAGACTTTGTCTTTTTTAGTAGTCCTTTTTTACATGTATTAGTCTATTTTTTTTAATTTTGGAGTTTTTAAAGGTAATGACAAATATCAGCAATAAAATATATATATTTAGTTTTCCAATTATTAATCCTGCATTTAATAGCTCTAACATGTAAATAAAACCAAAAATTTGTCTTTTTCTTCCATCTCAGAATTAATAAACTTACTGAAAAATGGGAAGATTTTTTTTTTTTAAGTTTTTTTTTTTCAACGTTTTTTATTTATTTTTGGGACAGAGAGAGACAGAGCATGAACGGGGGAGGGGCAGAGAGAGAGGGAGACACAGAATCGGAAACAGGCTCCAGGCTCCGAGCCATCAGCCCAGAGCCTGACGCGGGGCTCAAACTCATGGACCGCGAGATCGTGACCTGGCTGAAGTCGGACGCTGAACCGACTGCGCCATCCAGGCGCCCCATGGGAAGATTTTTTTAAAAATATGTGTTTAAGACATATTTTAGAGTATTAACTATAATATTTTTATATCTACCAGAGTTATATATTAATTCTATGGTAAGTTCTGATTTAAATTATTCTTTATTTCTCCCCAAATATGACTTAATATCACACACGGCATGCATTTTTTCTATAAGAAGAAAATTATCCTGGGGCACCAGGTGGCTCAGTTGGTTAAGTGTCCAACTGTTGATTTTGGCTCATGATCTCAGAATCATGAGATTGAGCCCCATGTTGGACTTCGCACAAAGCACAGAGCCTGCTTAAAATACTCTCTCTGTCTCTGCCCCTTTCCTGCTCATGCTCTTTCTGTCTCTCATTCAAATAAATAAATACACTTTAAACAAAAGAAGAAAATTATCATTTGTGTAAAGAAATTGTACTTTTTATTTTCCCCAAGTTTATTTAGATTTGAAACCCTGAACTTTTTAAACATTATGTATTTTTTTTTTTTACCAACTGCGATGCTTTTCTTAGATTAATGATGAAACCAATTGTTCATCCCTCAGACTCTGACAGCATACAATGAATTCTGACAACTTTCTCCCACTCCAGTTCCTGAATAACATGTAATTTCCTTGATATGACAAAATATCATTTTAGCATGCATGTCATGCCTTGGTGTTCATTTTTCATTTTTCTGTAAGTTAATGAGTTCTCGCAAAGAGTGCCATCATAAAGTTGTCTTTTGCCAAAAGTCCTGTTGCAGCATATGGAGATGGCGACAAGCTACAATAGTAGGGAGATTTGTTTTAACCCAAGCCTCCAAAGTGTGCATAGAAATACTAAATATATCCCTGTGTGTTTTGCAGACAATCCTGGTTTGCTGAGCCATGTGACAGTGGGTATTAGAGTTCTGGATGTCAATGACAATCCACCTGAACTTGCCAGGGAATATGATATTGTTGTCTGTGAAAATTCAAAGCCTGGCCAGGTAAGTTAATTGTTTCCTTCCTATCATTGAGATGGAAGAAAAACAAGCAGCTCTCTTTCTATTATTTTTATATATAATCCTCAAGATCCCTCAGTGTTATTTTTGGGCTCAGTGGAAATAATTTTATAAAGCTTTATTTTAAGTACCCAATAGATTTTTTTTTTGAGAATCCTTGAACATGAATTTTCTCCAGATCCCAAATGTTACTCAAAAAATGAATTCATTCGTGCATATATCCATCATAGAATTATATTGGATGCTTTGGGTGAAGCCCTGTATTAAATTAGGAGGAAACTGTGAACTTTCCAGTCCTATTGATGCTGTGAGCCTAGATTACAGAGAAGGCACTGGTTGGTCTACTTTGGAGGGCCTGCAGGAGTGACATGTGTGTGACCATTGAGTAATATTGGTACCAAACGACGTTAGGTTTTAACCACATGAAGAGAATCTATGTATGAAGGGAGTATGGACAGTGGGGGAAGTTAAGAAGAGCTTGAACCTGGGTGGCGAGTCCGGATGTAGCATGGCAACAGGCTAAAGGAGCACTGTGATTCTGAAGGGAGACCAGTGTGGCTGTGGCACATAAAGTAAGCAGACGTCTGGCAGGCGATATACATTTGTTTTTTTGTTTTCTGTTATATAGCAAAGTACACAAACTTAGCATCTTAAAACAACTCTTATTTATGACCTCAGAGTTTCTGTAGGTCAGATGTCTGTTCATGGCTTAGCTGGATCTTTGCAGGGTCTTTCCCAAGACTGGAATCAAGGTATCCATCAGGACCATGATCTTACCTGAGGCTTGAGATCGCTTCTAAGCTCACCTGGTTATTGGAAGCATTTAATTACTTTCAGCTACAGACCTCAGAGCTTCAGAATTTTCCTCAGCTCTTGAGTATTACCTGGAGTCTTGACATGTTGCACCCAGTTCTTGCTCCGTGGGCTTCCCTAATGTAGCCCATTTACTTCATCAAACAAGTAGGAAGAGATCTGCGAAGTCTGTTATCAATCAGTCTTATAAAATATAATGTAGTACAATACAATCAGGTGAATAATATATCAACATTTTTGCCATATCTGTTTCTCAGAGGCGAATCACAGGTCACATCCAGACTTCAAGGGGAAGGGATTACATGGAGGCATGAATTCCATGAGGAACACCTTAAAGTTCGTCACAGGTGAATCCAGATAGAAAAGGTCTAGGGTCTAGGTCCAGCTGAGTCATTTGTTCCCCTTTATTGTCTTTGGTAAACCAGAATGACTCTAACTATATTGTCCAGACCTACTTTAAATCATTTTAAAGCTTGTCCTAAAATTATACTACTGAGAAATATTGCCTATTTTTTTTATGAGGCCCAATCAATACTGTGCTAAAGTAATCATTGCTTATGTTATCAATGCCCTCCTGAGAAGATATTTGTGTATATATAAATGAACAACTCTTTTTTCCATGTTCATGGACCACAAGAAAATTGGAAAATATGATAAGAACAAAATGGATGAAAAGTATATCCTGAAGTACTTACAGATTATATAATGTATTGTATTTTAATCATATTATGTTAGACTATAACAGTAATTAATATATTATATAATATATAGATAATATTTTAAGATGATCACTTCAGATAGTTAGGTATTTGTCTATATCACCATTTCAAAAACAGCAAGGAATTTTATGGTACAGATATATAATGATTTATTTACCAAACCCTGTTCATTGTGTCAGAAATGGGTGCACACATCCTAAAATTATTTTCTTAACATTCGTCATAAAAGTACAATTAATGAGAAAAATGTTAAATTTTCAAGTGGAAATTTTAGATTGTAAAAGATAAAGCCACTGAATGTGGACTCTCAGTTCTTGGTAACAGAAGATTAGCCATACCTGAAGTGAAGATTAGGCAAGCAGGAATTAAAACTACAATAAGAATCTGTATTCCCAATACTGTACTCTAGTTTTGTAAGATGTTTCTAGTTGGGAAAACTGGGTACATAGCATCTCTCTGTGTTTCTTAGAACTGTATATGAATATGTGACTACCAAAAAAAAAAAATAGAAAATTTAATTTAAAGTAAAAATATTTTAAAAGATATATATTTTTTTTAAATTTTTTTAACCTGTATTCACTTTTGAGTGACAGAGTGTGAGTGGGAGAAGGGTAGAGAGAAAGAGGAAGACAGAATGAAGCAGGCTCCAGGCTCTAAGCTGTCAGGATAGAGCCTGATGCGGGGCTTGAACTCATGGACCATGAGATCATGTCCTGAGCCGAAGTTGGACACTTAACAGACTGAGCCACCCAGGCACCCCTAAAAGATAACTTTAAAAGAATAATATCAAAAGCTAATTTTTCCACAAGAAAGATAAAACCCAGAAAACAATGGAAAGATAATTCCCAACAGTGGCAAAATAATAACTGACAGGCATGAATTCTTTTTTCTACCAAAAATATCCCTCAGAAATAAAGACAAGAAAAACTCATAGTTAGGACAACAAAATGTGAAAATCCCATCCTGTAAGACACAGTCTCAGAATTATATTGGCTAGAAACAGGAAAATAACTATATTGGTAAGTTTAAGTCACAAGGAACCTCCAAGACAAAATCAATCAGTAAATATATTCATAAAAAATCAGTTATCAATGAATGAATAGAAATCAAAAGAACATTTTCTGGAGTTTAAAATATGCATCATACACATGGCAACAAGGGATCATAAGTGAGAAAGACACATAAAGTTAAAATATTCTAAACTCCTTAAATTTGGGATCCTTAAAATTTGAGAAATTGATAAACTACGATTTTATAACAGATTTTGTATGTCCACAGCGCATGCTCTAACCTCTAGATTAACTAATAAAAATAGTAAAAGAACATGTAACCAACAAGCTAATGGCAATTGTAATAAAGATACTTAATACTAAAGACAGCAATGTTTACATTTCTATTTCTTGATCTTAACTGTGTTCATGAAAATATTCGTTCACTTTCAAATAGTTCGTATACTTGCCAAATTGTTGCAGGTGATTTTATCCTGCTGGATTATATTTTACAGTACAAAAATATAGGGAAAATAAAATTTTCATATAGGAGCTATTTTCAAGGATTCTAGAAGTCTATTTATTTTTTTCATGTTTATTTATTTTTGAGAGAGAGAAGCACACAGTTGAGAGTGGGTGACAGCAAGGGGTAGAGACAGAGGGAGACAGAGAATCCCAAGCAGTATCCTCCTCTGTCCTAGTGGACCAAACTCACAAAGTGTGACATCATTACCTGAGCTAAAACCAAGAGTCAGATGCTGAACTGACTGAGCCGCACAGGTGCCCCTAGAAAGACTATTTTAAAACTAAAATATAATCCTAATAAAATGTGATGTTTGTAACCAATAGTAATTCCAACATAATCCAGAAATTCCTGTGAAGTTTGTAAAACTCCAAATTGGAATGACAAGTTCTCATATTTGCTGCTGATACATAGATGGTCTCTTAACACAAAACAGGCAAAATAAGATACAAGATGTAGTGCACAAAATTCTAGTACCTAGGTAGAGGTCTTGCAATTTTAAAAAATCAAGAAATAAGAGAAAAAAATATAGAATAATGGATAAAATAGAAAGAAAATTAAAATGATGTAAATTGAAAGTATACATTAGTATTTATGTTGAAATAAAATCACATAAATACTCAAAAGATGCATATTGTCAAAATAGATAAGAAAAAATCATTTAAATATTGTTTAAGGAGGTGTAAAATCAATGTGATAGAGGAAAATAATTTGATAGAAAACATATAGAAAAACATAACAAATAAGTACTTGAATATGCATACTTGCTGTAGACATATTCATGCAACTACACACACACTCACACACACACACATTTCATCAAACAACATTGGTAGATATAAAGAGGTACATTCATTGGGATGAAAACAATTTATGCACCAGGCAGAAATAACAATTTTAAATTTATATACACTTATCAATGTTGCCTCAAAATGAACAAAGAAAAAAATGATAGAAATATTTAAAACTAGATTAGCCCATTATTGTATTGAGACTTTACTATGCTTTTACAAGAAACCGATAGAGTAATTATATAAGATTTTGGTAAGGATGCTGAAGATTGAAGACCATAATTAATAACATAATTAAATGACAAATATAGAATAATGCACTGAACAACTTCAGATCATGCATTCTTTTGAAAGTTACAGAAAACATTGACCAAAAATTTATTGTATGCAGGGCCACAAAGCAAGTTGTAATAATTTGCCAAGGATTGGCCTCATTATTTTCTGCATGACAAAAAAGACAAAGCTAGATCCTAAGATGCAAATTCAAAAGTTTCCTTAGTAAAATAATCCATTGGAAATAAGGGCATCTCTGAATAAGCTAAGAAACACTTAAGAAATAAAAATTAAAAACATATAATTGGAATGATAGTGAAAAAACATTGTATTAAAAAAGACCAAAAGGGGGAATCTAATTTCTGCATAATTTTAATATTAAAATCTGACAAGGATATATTTTGAATTACAGATATTCTCTCTCTTGAACATAGAAATATCATAAAAGAAATGTTTTCAGAGAATCCAGAAAAAATAATGTTTTCAAATGAAAAGGAAAAATATTAAAATTCATTTCATTACTGGAAATCGAAGCTTTTGATAAAGTTCAACATCCAATTAATAATAAAAATAATAACAACAATGATACTACTATGCATGAGTACAGTTTGTAGATAAAATTAATACTTTTCCTAAATATAAGGTCAATATAAAAGTATTTCTTGTTTTTCTTTATGTCACCAACAATTAGAAAATAAAATTTAAACACTATGCCATTTAATATGTCGTTAAAAAATAAAATGCCCAGAAATAAATGTTACCTTTTTTAGGTATCTATTGCCTAATCGATAAATAACAACCTTGAGTAAACTTAGGTTATTTCCTTCCTTGAATCTTTGTTTCTTTGGTTTGTAGGTTATTCAGAGAATTCAAAATTGGATCATTTGAATTGTGGCATAAACATTTAAAAGTCCAAATATAAAGTAATGATGGCATGAGCCATTTTTAGATTTTTTTTTTCTCTTAGGTAATATATTTCTTTTTTTTTTTTTCCTTCAAGGCAATTTCAAAATTTATAGGATACAGTGAGATGTTGTAGTAGGAGAAACTCATACCTGGTAGTCCATAGTCACCTTTGCAGGTGAAAGCATTGAAAAACGTGGGCAAATAGCACTGAGTCCTTGCTCTTGGATGAGCTGATTGAGCTCCTGAGAATGTGAACATTCACTCCCAAAACTGAAACACTAGTATCAGTTTCCTGGATTGAACTCTCTTCATATTGGCCAGTGACCTTGACTTTTTCCATTGACTTCCCATATGTCCCACCTTTTGTTGAAGTGAAAGCTTATTCAGGCATTTTCTCCAGTTCATGCTCTCCTGTCAGTGCCATTTTGCTAGTCTGGCTCCTCTGTTTTACCCTCGACACTGACTACCGAAGCTCTATGGCTTTTCTAAGAAATGATTTGGGTGCCATTGATAAATGCTTTCTTCATCTCTAAAATGAAGAAAGTGTCACAATGTCAGAACCCTAAGATTTTATGACTAGATGACTCTCAGATTCCTTTAAATGTGGATTACCTTATTCTCCTGGCATGAAAAGCTATTTGTTGCATTTTTTAGAAAAGGCTAAATTTACAACAAAATGTATCTTTTTTCTGGGTGTCTAAACCCTATATATAGTATTGTCCTTTTCTTCATACAACTATTACTATTTTCAGAGAACAATCAATCACTAGACTTAGCACCCCTAAGTTCTAATGTGATTTCATTAAGTGATTCTATTTATTATCCTTTAAAGACTATTTTCAGATCTAGCATCATTGTTGTCTTTAATATTACATAATTTTAGAAGTCACTTTAAAATAGCTGGGTTCTTTATATTGCTTGAGCATTTCTTTCTCCAAACATTTGTTTCACAAAAATGAATTAAAATATTTTACTAAGGGGATAAAGTCACTTGACAATATTTTTGGGGCACCTGGGTGGCTCAGTCGGTTGAGTGCCTGACGTCAGCTCAGGTCACGATCTTGCAGTCCATGAGTTCGAACCCTGTGTCGTGTTCTATGCTGACAGCTCAGAGCCTGGAGCCTGCTTCAGATTCTGTGTCTTTTTCTCTCTCTATTCCTTCCCCGCTCACACTTTGTCTCTCTCTGTCTAAAATAAATAAACATTAAAAAATTAAAAAAAGAAAATATTGTTTATTGCACCCTTATTTAAAAAAAAAAAAAAACAACATTGCCAAACTGTATGGTCAATTTGTATGATTAACCTATTACAAGGGAAATGGTCTGAATCTTCCTATTGTTTAATTTTGCAGTCTTTGGCTCATTTAACCTTATGTTTATAGACTTTCTAGAGAAACTTTGTGTGTTTTGATGCAGAGTAGGAATCGGGAACTCTATTTAAATAATAATTTGTGAAATAAGTTTTCCAAAGCACATTTGTATTGCCCAGCTGTACAAGGCTCCTCTTTCTATAACAATCGCTTTTAGAATTACAGACATTTTTATTATGGATGCTGTGCATCTACATAAAACAGCATGTGGCCATGGCAAAGAGATTAATCTTTTGTGAAGCAGAGGTTTAAACCACATATAACAGCAGAGTTCAGGTTGATTCAGGTATCAATACACCTGAAATACAGCAATATATTTCTCTGAGTTAATATAGTTCCCTGTTCTGAAAAAAAATCTTTTAAGTACCTTGCATGAAAAAAAATACTAAGAAGAAAATCATGCATGCATGAAATTTGAAGTCAGTTCCCAAAGTAAAGTGAATTCAAAATAAATGAGATGGGCCTACGCATAAAAACCGAAACGTAAATGATGAGGACGATTTCTAGCTTATTTATACCAAATTTTCCCGTGTTTGTATGTGTATTTCATTAGCAGCAAACTTAGGAAATATAACATCTGTTAAAAAAAAAATGTATTGTCTGATACCAGCCTCCCTCCACCCTGTCAATTATTAACAATATAACTTTGTATGAAAAATGTACCTAGATCAGCAGACATCTTACACTTAGATTTGACAAAGATCAACCTCGTTGAACTAACAAAGGTTGGTATTGTTATTAAATAAATATATGCTCCCATGTGAGATTATATTATAAAGCAAATTCATTGATTACTTTAAAGAAGATACAGTGTGTTCCACAGAACATTCTTTTACTTTAAATGTTTAGTTAGGATTACCTCATTTACCTAACAGAAGACTACATTATTTGTATAAATCCGTGACACTGACTCGTTTGATTTTTTCCCCCTAATAAAGTACTCAAGAAGTAATAGACTATGGAAAACACATTTAAACAGAGGAATATATTTATTTAGTAAACACCAACTATCAACTTGGACTCCCCCTCCCTTTAGTAGAATAAATCTGTAACTGCTTCTCTCAGATCTTTCAAAATAAAGAATTTATGCACTAATTACATAATATGCATATGATAGGAACCGTGTAATTTCAGTTAAAAGGAGTGAGAGAAAGCAAATTGTTAATGGATTGTACATCACCAACAAATTGAGCAAACGTCACAGGTAGCAGAGTGTAGATAAATCATTACTGACAAAAGAATAGAAAATATTAATGACAGATACATGGCACTTATCTAGATATCTAAACACTTAAATCTTTTAAAAATCACAAACATGTTGGCTTCTTTTTTTTTTTAAGTTTATTTATATTTTGAGAGAGAGAGGGAGCATGAACACAAGCAGGGGAAGAACAGAGGAAGAGAGAGAGAGGGAAGGAGAGAGAGAGAGAGAGAGAGAGAGAGAGAGAATCCCCAGCAGGCTCCGCACTGTCGGTGCAGAGCCTGAGTCTGGACTCAGTCTCACTAACCCTGAGATCATGACCCGAGCTGAAATCAAAAGTCAGATGCTTAACAGGCTGAGCCACCCAGGAGCCCCAAACATGTTACCTTCTGAGCTGGGTTTACTAATAAAAGTCCAAGGAAACAATAAATGGAAATCTATTTACTACTGAAAGAAAAAAAGGTAATCAGTAAACAGAAAAATTGAATATACCTTCTCGCATCAACAGAATATCTCAGAGTTCTAGACGAAAGTAGAGCAACATTCTATGGTTTTGGAGGCATTTTTCAGAAGTTTGGAAAAATATTTAAGTGTAGATGCGTCAGCAACAATTCTGTAGGAATTCAAGATGCATGGTTCCCTCTTAAACAAAATGTGGTAATCAGCTCATCATTTGCTACGGACATGAGATCGAGAAATCTTTGAGGAAGATAAATTTGCTACACTGAGCTTCCTGGCAAATGCAGATTTGAAATTACTGGTATAAAAATGGAAAGTACATTTTGCTAAAGATAACAGTAAGACAGTAAAGATAAAATATAGATTATATCAGTGCTCAACAAATAGAATAAACTTAAGTATAAACACATTAAGGAAATTTAAAATAATGTATAAATCAATTCCAAATGAGAAAAAAAAAATAATTGTCCCAAACAAGTAATAAGGGGAAACATAAAATAATGCACTTGAATATGTGTCCGTAGGTTTTGAGGTATCATCGGCATAATAGGACTCAGAATTAGAGAATGACAATGAACAAAGTGTAGGGGGAGATAGGACATTTCTTTTCCAAAAGAAAAAAAAATGTACATTGACATTATGTTACCCTGAAAACAATCTTGAAAATTTGGTAGTTTTATTTCAGTTTTATATTAAGTACCTGACGTGCACAGAATGTAGGTCTGTTCTTCAGATTACACTACACATTCTCTGACCTCCATGGAGCTTTTCATGCACTTGAGAAAAGTTGTCAGATTGTTTCTGATTACCCATCAGTTTATTCTCCTATCAAGTCAAAAGCCAATAGCAAGGGAAGAACGATCTATCCAGAGAGCAGCTGTACTTTAGATGGAAAAGAAGGCAAACATCAAGGAGATACGTAGAATTTTCAGTTCATTAAGTAATAGCGTGAAGGGAAGGAAAGAACTGATGAATGATAAAGACTTCTTGGAATATGTGGGCTGGAAGGAGGAGGCTTTACCTAGGATTTCTTTCTGAGAAAGAAAGAACAACTGGGTTAGTAAACCCAGGCTCTACATCTTGAACAAGGATGCCAGGGTGAGAGCCGCATGCATATACGGACGAAATGGATCACTTCTATTGCCTGAAGCACTTTTGGCAATGAAATGCGTGTGGACACATGCTTTTCTGGTCTCACTGCCACTGATGATTCCTTTTTAGTACTTTTATATTCGTCCTCATCTGCCAGACCAACTAATGGGCTCAATACTTGGACAGGAATTTACGTTTTAACTGTTGCACATACTGGTGTATTCTTTCACTCAGAAAAGATGGAAATGGGATGAAATTGAGTAAGATGTTTTTAGAAATCGTAACAATTTTTGAAATGATCACACTATATTTCCCATATAGGACACACTCTTTTCACAAGCTTCTTGTTGCTCTCTTTGTTCTTAATTTATCTAAGGAAGGGATAGATGAAAGATACCTAAGTATTAGGATACAACGTTTTAAAAGAGGAGAATATTGTTCTGCTTATTGGTTTGGCCATCTTCTCCTTAAGAGTGTAACGTCTACAGCTGTTGGAATTTGTGTTCTGTTCTTCGGTCACCTGGAATGTTTTATTTATGTATTCAAACATTGTCTGCTATATAATGCACAGGCTCCAAATTTTAGACTGCTTTCTCCCAACCATCGTATATGAGAAGTATTCCATAAAACTCTGAGTGGTCTGGTTTTGCCTTTGCTACTATTTTAACAGTTAGGAGTCCCATCACAATCCTTTAGGGTCTCCGATCCTTATCTGTAAAATAGAGGGGCTAGATCATGCTCTCAAAAGTTCCCCGAAACAATAAAAACAGTATGACTCCACTGTGTTTGCATGTACTGAGAACCAGGAACACCACAAATCTGTTGTACATAAACACTAGGATATTTATATTTGTACACACGATACTCATGTTTCCCCAAACAGGTATCCATACAAAATCTTGCGACTAATTGGCCCAAGGTACTGTAGGTGATAAAGAAAAAAAATAATAATAAATAAATGTCTGTGCTATGCTAGAAAATAAAGTGTGAATGATTATAAATTGTACTGTACTGTAATGTGTTTCCTAAAATCTCATATAAGACAGAGCCAATTAGCTGGTACGTTTATTAGTTAAATTTGAAAGCGGGCAAGGTGGATCAAGGGGGCTTTTTAAAATCCTTTTGTGATGACAATTAAATATGTTATAATTAAAATCAAGGGAATAAGTAAAATTAAGTTTACTATTTAGTATTTGCTTTCTCTCTTTAGGTTATTCATACCATCAGTGCTACTGATAAAGATGATTTTGCAAATGGACCAAGGTTTAACTTCTTTCTTGATGAACGCCTGTCTATAAACCCAAACTTCACTCTGAAGGACAATGAAGGTGAACACGAATTACATATACTTTTTAATCTATGTGAGATCTGCTTTGACTTAATATGGAATAGGCCTGAGCAGTTTTGTTTTATTTTTACATACCCATGAACAGCTTGCAAATCCGCATTCAAAGTCAGTTTGATGTTAATGTGTTATGATCTGTGAATAGCTTGTATTTAAAATTGAGCCATATGTACAAATAACTTTCATTGAGTTTATTCAGAAGCATTCCTTTAAACAAGAAATGTACATGTAATATGCTCTTGGGCAAATTTTAAGAGAAATCTTAGCTGACAAACATGTTTATGAGAGCTGCTTGCAATTGCTAGGAGGTAGAAAAATTTTAAATTAGGAAAAATGAAAAATATGTCCTAGGGACAGTTAGTAAAGGAAATGCAATGTTTGAATTCATCTTGCATTAGCAAGGCTATCATAATGTGGTGTACAAATTATATTTCCTCTTGTTATTATGAATATTTTTCAAACTATGGGTAGAAAATATGCATAATTGCAGAATATTTTGTAAATTTTGAATTACTTCTGCTTAAACTTCTGTATTGTGTGGGGAAAAAAGAACACCATAATCTAGTACCTAGAGAAGATTCACCGTGATTTAGATTCCCTGTTTGGTAGATTTCTCCAGGTCCTGTAAAAATCAATCTTCTGTATGTAAAGGAAACACTAAGTCATTCTCAATGTGCAGTGTTCTGATTTGTATCAACTTTCTTCTTACCCCAAACTATTTTTGATCATGTCTATCTGAATATGCTACTTTTGGAATTTAACACTTGCCTCAGAATCCTTTCAAAGAAACAACAGTGCATCCACTTAAGAGTAAACATTTAATTTCCTCTCTATACACTTCAGGGAAAAGGATTTTCAAACACCAAAAAAAAAAAAAAAAAATGCTGTTACTTAATGTCAACTCACTAAAACATTATTTCCATCATTCCTAATTCCTTCTTTATATTATCATAACAAGAAGACCAAATTGTACATGTGGCCATAGCAAGATTCATATGAAAATACAAAGCTTGATTGTCTCTCATTTTAACTACCCTATAGTCAGCTCTATGTACGAGAATAAATATTTGTGCAGGTTTGTATCTGACATATTGTATTAGTTGATTATTGTACATTTATTCGCATTTGAATATTCCATTCTACAATCCCAAATATATTTAATGTAAGTATGTTAAATATGTAAAAAACTCTATTACTATTTCCCATATTTCAAATACTTGCAAAATTTGGAGAGCATTCAACTTTCTGCCTTAGTAGATTAAAATCATATCTAGATATCTATATCTATATCTATCTATATATTTCAGTTGTTTGTTTTTACATTCCAATAAGGATTTTATTTTACATTTTTAAGTAATTTTCATTTGATGATATAATGAAAATTTGACTTGGATTTAAAGATGGGCATTCAAGTTATTTAACCCATGTAAGTATAAGTCCAAAAATATTTTAAAAACAGGAGAATTTTAATATTGTTGAGACCCACTCTGTGATTAAAAATCCGCATACAAATACATCTGGAATTTGTGAATTTAATGAATGGCTACATTCAAAAGGGCTTAATTCAATCATTTGATTCACCAGTGGTAGGAACTCATTTCCCTCAAATATATACACTCTTGAAAGGATTTATGGTGCTGATGTACATATTTTTACATTTGTTTTAAATGTAATTTTTTTAACATTTTTAAACATACATACAAACAATTTTAAATGTAAGCTTTTTAACGTTTGTTTTAAACATACATACGAATGCTTTGTCAAACATGTGAGGCCTATGGACATTTGTGTAGGGATAAAGATGTTTTAATATATTTGTAAGATTATTTTTTTAATGTTGGGAATTGATAAAATTATAAATAACACAGGAAACTTTCTTTTGGATAGGTAAAACAGCAGTTTTTAGAAAAAAAAATCAGGTGCATAGCGGAAAGCATGAACTTATGGCAAGCCGATTTGATTATGCTAGATAAGCCACCTAAACTTTCCGAGCCTCAGCTTTTACATCCCTAAATTATGCTTTAAAATACCCACTCTGGAGCTTTGGGAGAGTTAGTGATACCATATGTAAAGATGGCCTTTTCTATAAACACAAGACAGTTATGGATAATAATATGTAAAGATGAAATTAAAAACAGAATAGCCATACCAAAATGAACGCACTCATACATATATATGTTCACAAGTGCATAAATAATTCTCTGGACAACAACCAGCACAAAAATAAAAGGAGTAAATATAAATATTAACAATCTAAGCCTGCTGAATCCTGGTAGCTTAGCATTTATATGCCCCCAGAACATACAAAATATATCTAAAAGAAACAAAGACAATGAAAATGTGTGTGTGCGTGTGTGTGTGTGTGTGTGTGTGTGAGCGAGCACGCACGTGCGCGTGCACAGGCACTCATGGCTTACACAAAAGTACACCTTCAGGGAATGGTGGAAGGCAGACCTAGCCTCCGAGCCAGGATGGGTGATCAGGAAGCCTTTGGTTGAGTAGCATCTCCCAAACTGCTAAATGGTAAAGACTGAATAGAGAGAAAAAGAGATTTCCAAAATAAGAGAGAAGTGTATATATTATTGTTTACTCTAAGCCCGCAGATCAACACATTAAAAGGTAGACAATGAAATAAAAAAATAAGTCAGAAGGTGAATTTACTCTGAATAATACAAAACACATAAGTGATCAGAAAATATTTTAATAAAAGTATATTTAGGATTCTCAAAATTAAAAAAAAAAAATAACATGTTTACAAAAAGACCAAGAAGCAATTAAGTCAAATGAGACAATGAAAGAAAACAAGTCTGTATGAAAACAATTTAAAAATCCCTATGAAATCAATGAATTAATTAAATCCTTATCAAAATAAAACTATAGTTTTTGCATATATAAAAAAATATATAGAACCATATAAGAAACATACAGTAATTCAGTTTTATACATGTAATTATATATAAATATGTAAAACTATAGTTATTGACTATATAGAAAAGTATACAGAACTACATATAGAAATTTATAGATATTTAGGTATGTATAAAACTACATATATATGTTTATATTCTTAAGTTTATACTGTAATTACAAAGACATATACCTGTATATAAACATATATAATATACATATATGTATACACATACACATAGACACAGATATAAAGAGAGAACAACACAAATTACTAGGCAGCATTATCTCTAGACAGGACACAAAGAAAGTTTAACAAGTCAAAGGTAAAATTCATTAATTCAAGCAAAAAAGCTCAGGTAGATCAAAACTTTAAAAATTCATAAGAACACTTAGCAGATATGGAGTATAACGTGCCTAGAAGAATTAAGAAGAAATTATAGCAATCAACAATATAGATAGGTAAAATTACTTGACAGTTTCTCATATTGAAAATAGATGTGTCCTTACAATGAACATAAACAGCAAAGCCAAGCACAAAATCAAATCTTCGCTTGGATATGACAGTTTAAAACTGGTAAATCTCAGGGGTGCGTTGGTGGTTCAGTCAAGTGTCCTATTTTGGCTCAGGTCACGATGTTGAGGTACACGAGTTCGAGCTCCACTTTGGGCTCTGTGCTGACAGCTCAAAGCCTGCTTCTGATTCTGTGTCTCCCTCTCTCTGCCCCTCCCCTCCCACAGAGAGACTCTCTGTCTCTCTTTCTCAAAAATAAATTAAAAAAAAAAATTAAAAAAAACCCTGTTAAACCTCAAAGATAAAGAGAAAAATCTTTACAGTATCAAAGACAAAATGCAGAATAATTAAAAACAATGAGAATTAGATTTAAAGTAGATTCCTGTGTTAATTTTTTTTAAATTTTCTTTAATGTTTATTTATTTTTGAAAGAGAGAGACCAGTGTGAACGGGGCAGGGGCGAAGAGAGAGTGCGACACAGAATCGGAAGCAGGCTCCAGGCTCTGAGCTGTCAGCACAGAGCCTGATGCAGGGCTCAAACTCATGAACCATGAGATCATGACTTGAGTCAAAGTCAGAAGCTTAGCCGACTGAGCCACCCAAGTGCCCCTAATATTTTTTTAAAGCTGAAAGAGGTTGACAAAAACCACGTGCTCAAAATGCTGAAGGAAAATAATTTGCTATTATCAATAACCTTTCCTAGATTTAGTTAAAAATGGTAAGCTATCTAAAATCAAGGAAGACCCCTTAGTTAAGAATTTTTTCCAATGTATAAAAAATAAGTTTTTACTGTTCGCTACTGACATTTTGACAAATATCGTATTAATCTTTGCCTTCAGGATCTCTGCAGAATATAATAGAGAAGAAAAAAATCTTGTAATTCATGTTTTATTTCATATGTTAAAGCTTGAAGAGTAAATGCTAAATTAGCAGAATAAAAGTCTGTGATTTCCAAAGCAAGGAAGGATTTTCAGAAAGTTAAATAAAAAAGCTTATTTTATCAATGGAGCACAAGGCCAGAAAGGAGAATAAAAGATGGAAAGTGAAAGCATAGAAAATGAAAGAAGAAAGTAGAAATAAGTTCAAATATATTGTAGTCATAATCGGATTAAATATCATTTTTCATCAAAGCTGTATGTAAATATGCTGCTTAGAAGAGGTGTACCAAATTCAAAATGAGATAGGAAATTTTATATAAAAAGTTGGAAATATTTACCCATTGCTTCAAAAGAAACAACTATTACTGAAAAAAAGAAAACCCAAGATCCATGGGGTCTAAAATAAGACATTTATTCAGCTCACATGTTTACGAAGGAGCACATTCTGGTAGGTTTCTGAGAGGTTCATCTAAGCAACTTTTCTGGTCTCAGGACACCTACAGTCACTACAACTAATCCGCATTGTAAAAATAAAAATATTCTCACTTCAAAGAGAAAAACGTAACCATGATAAATAGAAACAAAACACAAGATTATCCTTGTTAACAGATGATGAAATTGTCTATAGGAAAATGTAAGAAAGTCTACAGAAACACCTTGCATAGTAATGGGATGTTTTGCCAACATTTTTGAATACTAGCAAATGCCCCAAATGGATCGATTTCCTATATTAAAAAAAAAAAAACCCAAAAACTACAAGGGCACCTGGGTGACTCAGTCAGGTAAGCATTGACGCTTGATGTTGGGTCAGGTCATGATCTCCAGGTTTCATGCGTTTGAGCCCTGCGTAGAGCTCTACGCTGGAAGTACTCAGCCTACTCCAAGATTCTTTCTCTCCCTCTCTCTGCCCCTTCCCTTCTTACAGTGTCTCTGCCTCTCTCAAATAAATTAATTAATTAAAAAAATATATATGAATAAATAGTAAATCAGGTACAATTTAAAATGGCAAAAACAAATCGAGCAAATTAGCACAAGCCCTTCTAAAATCATTAGAGGAAAAAAAATCCAATACATAATTTTCAAGTTTATTCTATATAAAGAGCAATGTTACTGAAAATATAAAAACACACCCCAAAATAATATATTTACCAAATTACTTAATCAGAGCACTTAAATTTTCATATTAATCTATAAATTAAATCTAATTTTAATGATAAACTCAATTAGTCATCTGTTAATAAAATGCAAATAAATAGTAAAGGATTAAGAAAAGCAAAAATGTATTGAAAAAGATGATGGAGGTATGTAATTAGCAGAAACAGAAGAAGAGAGGACATATCCTAACAGATATCTAGACATTATAAAGATGAATATAGTGAGTGTAAACCCAGACAGTTGGTTTTTCTCTTTTCTTTTTTTTTCTTTTTTTTTTTTTTTTTTTTGCAAGTGCCTGACTTAAGCTTTGATTGCCACGGCCCCCACTTTGAAGAGGGCTATCTGGAACAAACACCATGCCAGCCACAGGACTAGATCAAGATCCAGGCTGCCTCCCCCTGTCCCGGGAGACTCTTTGTTTTAGAGACCTTGATTGATTTTGATAACTGTTGATTTGGGCCTTTTTCTCTCTGCCTCTCTTACGTTGCTTTAAATTCCCACTCTTATGTTTTAAATTCATCAATAAAGAGTGAGTCTCCCAGACCTTAGGACCCACCCTTGACCCCAATACCAATAGAACTTTAAGGCCCCTCCACATTCTCTTTCTCTCTACCCTCCACCTCTCTGTGTGACCCCAGGCATGCCACATAATTTCCAGGATGTGTAAGTAATAAACATTTTTGGTTTTTTGTTTTTTTTGTTTTTCAAATTTTCCTAATGCTTATTGCGGAAGCGTGTCTTGCAATCATAATAAGAATCACAAAGGCTGGTCCAACCACAATATTAGTTATTGATAGGCTAAGACTAGCATAAAACAATGAAATACTCTTTGAATATGGTACTAGTAGAGAAATAAAGAGAGGAGGAGAACAAATTCAGGGGAGTGAATAAAATTAGATATCTAAATCTATGTATAAGCATATGACCTTGACAGAAGGCAAAGGTAGCATTTTTAACCATTGTGGAAAGGGTAATACAAAAAGTACATAGAAAGGGACCGGCTGGTTATCTAGATTCTCTAGAACATCTCAAACACATGAATAAAAATAGATAAATTATATATATATAATATATATATATTACATATATATATATATATTATATATATATGTAAGTTGACCTGGGTAACATTGTCATTCTGTGCCAGGTATCACTTCCACTGACTTTTTTGTGTTTTTCTGAGTTTTGTTTTCCGTTACTCTCCCATTCCAGCTATAGCCCTTCTTCCAAATTACCATGGACTCAAAGATAGTACCAAAAGTAAGGGTGAACAGAGTATGGTGAAAAAGGAGCCCAGCTTAGCAGATATTTGAAAGGAATAATAGACAAAAGAAATTGCAGACTAAAAATAGATTTCAGGCTCATTCTTCCAAATATTTGCTAGGATAACAATGTAGAGCTAAACAAACTTGGTCTGTGGATGGATCCTGAAAGTCACTTCCAAAGCAGAGAGGCATTGGATTCACAAGAAAATATATAAATACTGGCCCAGATCTACTCACCACTTCTTACTGTGTTGGAGAAATCACTGGGAATTGGACCTCAAAGGACTTCCCTCAGCAGAAGATCACAGGACATTGCAAGGGTCAAGCAGGATGAAAGAGAGGCAGTTAGCATATATTGGGATGCACCTAATGTGAGAAAGAGAAAACCATACTTAAATATCTGACAAAGACTTTTTGAGTGGACACATGAAAACATTGCCAATTTAAAATTTCTGGTAAGGTGATAAAACTCGAATAGCCACTGCTTAAAACGGAATCAGTAATCAGAAAGATGGAAAAAGAAGGAACACTGCCCAAGAGGACACTGCTTTCCTCTCATTCTCACAAGGGAGTTGAGAGGTGACGTCAGTGTCCTTGGATGCCTCCTGCTCTTTTGAGTCTTATGGAATTTTGCTGTCTCTCCTGATTTCTATCATCTATCAAGCTTCAGTCACTTCCCTCTTTTCCAAAAGTCTTGGTAACCCTGACTCCATCCATACTCAAGACATAACTGGAAAAATTTAATGTCCTTAAGAGAAAATTAGCCAGGACTTTGGCTACCCAACACCCAATACCCAACAGTCATTAGACAGAAAAAAATCCATTTTGTTTTTAATGACAAATGGTTATATGATAACTGGTACTTCCCTCATCACAACACTTGTCACAGGGTGGGCTCTCTCCCCATTTAGACTATAAAATCCAGGCATACAAGGAATTTTGTCTGACTTATTTAACTGCTGTATTCCTCACTCCTACCATGGTGCCTGACACAGAGGAAACTTTAAGTAAATATCTGTTAAAAAAAATAAGAGGGAAAAACAAAGAAGAAAGTTTTAGGGTTTGACTCTGGAAATAGGTTGGCTCTATTTGAAACCCGGTTTCTCTGCTAATTATGTGTGAAACCACCACCAAATCCTTGTTCCCGGTGTGTCTGTTTCCTCCTTTGTAAAATGGAGATATGGACACAATCATTACTATTTTGTAATTTTTAAGAGAGATGAAAATATAAAGAATTTGAAATCACATGCGAAGGGCTACATGTTTTAAGGGGCACACTGAAGGTAACTAAAAAGTAAATACATAGATGGAAAAATAATATAAAGAATCCAAATAAATTACTCTGAGTAAAGAAATATTTGAGTTTTAGGTGGGAAGAATATGTAACTATCCCAGAGAAATTGCCTAACTCGACAGACAAGGAAATAATTTTACCAGTTTCCAATGAAATTAAATTATAAAGATAATACTAAATGGTGCTGAAGTACTTATTTGCGAAATAACGAGCTAATAGTCGATGGATCTTGTGTTAGTGACACTTGAAAAAAAGAACTACAATAAGATAATCCTCTTCCTGTTAGCATAGTACTCATGTGACAATCAGGGAAATGTATTTTAAAATACTGAATGCCTCAGTATTTAATATAATTACTATAATATTAAATATAAAATCTATTAATCATAGGGGCGCCTGGGTGGCTCAGTCGGTTAAGCGTCCGACTTCAGCTCAGGTCATGATCTCGTGGTTTGTGAGTTCGAGCCCCACGTCGGGCTCTGTGCTGATGGCTCAGAGCCTGGAGCCTGCTTCGGATTCTGTGTCTCCCTCTCTCTCTGCCCCTCCCCACTCATTCTCTGTCTCTCTCTGTCTCAAAAATAAATAAACACTTAAAAAATCTATCAATTTAATAATGTTCCATTGATAAAATATTTGGAGCTATAGCAGTCAAATGAAAATAAGAATAAATGTCTGAAAAGGTAAAGGCAAAGTATTAAATGAACAATATATAATTAAACATCAAACAAAAATAGCTAAGTGTAGTGTTTAATCACATTCATGAGTAATAATTATACTGTAGAAAATAAGAATCTTTCTTGGGGTGCCTGGATGGCTCAGTCAGTTAAGCCTCTGACTATTGATTTCAGCTCAGGTCATGATCTCATGATTGTGAGATCGAACCCCACATTGTCACATTGTGCTCCATGCTGAATGTGGAGCCTTCTGAAGACTCTCTCTATCCTTTTCCCTTTGCCCCCCAACTCTCTCTTTCTCGCTCTTTCTCTCCCTCTCTATCTCTCTTTGTCTCTCGCAAACGAGAAAATATGTTTCTTTTTTTTTATTGTTAATGTATTTGTGTTCGAGAGAGAGAAAGAGAGAGAGATATTGAGAGTGTGGGGGAAGCACAGAGAGAGAAGGAGAGAGAATTCTAAGCAGGCTCCACACTGTCAGTGCAGAGTCCAACGCAGGGCTCGAATTCAGGAACCACAAAGTCATGACCTGAGACCAAATCAAGTTGGACGCTTAAGGGACAGAGCCATCCAGGCACCCCAAAGTAAATATGCTTAAGAACTGTTTATGAAATGGACTTTGAGTATTTTCAGTAAGAATATACTCATTCATTGTATCTAATTAAAAACTGAAGAAAAGCACCTGGAAAACACACACACACACACACACACACACACACACACACACACAGCTTTTTTTTCATGGCTTGACATTTACACTGGCTGTCCAGCATTCTACAGGAGACTCACACTGTATAACTATTCATCACCGTTCTTCCTCTCTCATCTTACAAAGAATTTTTTTCTCTAAAAGAAATCTGTAGTCAGCTCTTAAATTAACATTGTTTTTCTCCTACCACTTAATCTGTAAGGGGGCATGCGTTGTCTGTGCTGTATAAGGCAGTGATCTAAGCTGTCCAGAATGTTGAGAATTAAAACACAAAGCTCCTGCTTTCAGGGGACTTGCCGTCTAGTTGGAGAAAAGAAGATGTTATGAAATGTAACTTTTAACTGAAGGCAGTGACACTTAGTTCACTAAAGGTTGTACTGAAACGTGATTTGACTTTAAACGATAGAATCCGATCCACCAGGTAGAATGAATCTGAGAATACTTTTCAATTAGACTGGAAATCAAGACAGCAGAATGGTGACAGAATGCAGCATCATTTAGAAGAATCTAGCCAGGGACATGTGGTAAGGCAGAGACACAGACATTTTATTCACTATTCAGAACACATGAAGTATTAAGTACTGTGCTATCTATGTCCCATGCTTAAAAAAAAAAAAAAGATTCTGCCATTAATCCTTTATTTGTCCTAGTACAAAATTGTGGTGAATAGAAAATTTTGTACTTAACCAAAATCTTCAATATTTATCTGGAAAATTGTGACCCTTACCTATTAAAATACTGAAGACTCTGATTTGGAAAGTAACCAAGTGAAGAGTTTCTATTTTTTTTCTTTTTACAACATATATAGCGAAATATATATTGTAAATAGGTTTGTTTGATAAATGACCTTATTTATCATTAACTAACATGGCACTAATAATATAATTTTATTTAAAATTAAAAACCAGAGTTCAGAAGATAATTTTTAAGTCACAAGCATTTCAACTTACATTACTCTAAAACAAGAACAAAAAAACATGAAATTCTTCCTGATTAAAATGTAGTTTTTCCTATAATCACCTTCTCTCGAAATCGTAATAGGTAACTTCACTTTAGGCTCAAAAACTCACATTGTTTAATTCCAGCTTCTTAACCAAATATCTATAGCTAATGAACTCTGGTCATGTAACCAAGTCCGTGAGTATAAGCTTAGACAAGGGTTCTGTGCACACGATTGTTGTATTTATTCATTTTGTAATATAAAAGTGTAATCTAATCCCCCAATATAAATTATCATTAGTCTACCAGGTAAGACTGTTCTGCTTCATAGTCTTTATGCTGCTTTCTTGAGGGACTAGGTTTTATTTGATGCAAGGAGATTTGCCAGCCTAATTCCTAGGCTTAATTCTAATTGTCAAGTGCATTTGTAAATCTTACAGATTTTACACAAGGAAGAGATAATTTATAACTATGTGTATACGTGTATCTCTGTTTGCAGGGTTCCGAATCACATATAATAAGGCTTTCAAATTTGAAAATCCTTATCATGATTTTGTTGATAATTTGCTATCTACTCATATTTGTCTCTCAGTTTTCTTCTTTAGATATGCGTTTTCCACTTTGGTAGACAGTCCCATTCTTTAAAAATGAATGAGTCCATACCACTTTTTTACATAAATGACCTGCCCCAAAAATTACCATTTTAATGCCATTAAACAAAAGATTCTGTAGACTATCCTATTCTCTTTGTTGCAACCTTTTGAAGATTTTGTTTTTTCCTTGTTTTTATTACCTTTACTTGTTTCTTGGTAGTATTAATTCATACTTCTGAACATGAAAGTCATATCATTTGTAACTTGTCTTACGAGTTTTAGCAAAATACTTAAAAGGCACTGCTGGAAAGTACTGTTTTCCTTGTGATTATTTGGGTTTGGTGAAAGTCTATCTGAGTTTACACTGAGTTTAAGATAAGGACCATTTTCAAATTTGACTATTTTTTTTTTTTTAGTTTTTTTTTTAATTAATTAATTAATTAATTTATTTATCTATTTTGAGAGAGAGAGAGGGTCAGTGAGAGAGGAAGTGAAAGAATCCTACACGGGCCCTGTGCTGTCAGTGCAGAGCCCCATACAGAGCTTGAACTCACGAACCATGAGATTATGACCTGAGCCAAAATCAAGAGTTGGACACAACCCACTGAGCCACCCAGGTGCCCATCGAATTTGACTATGTTTAAAACCTCTTAAAGAGGTGTCATTTAGGGCCTTTTCTTTCGGATTTCACAGTCCATTGGTTTGAAACACATCGGTAGCCATGAAGAGCCTTGATGTATAGTTTGTACTTCTTTCGCACCATCAGGTTTCTCGTAGTCAATATTCCCAGAGTTTATTTTTGTCCTTCAAATGAGAACTCGCAGCTGGTGTTGTAATGTGCTTAATTTCTCTGCAGAGTCTAACCATTGAAAATTCCATTTTTAACCACAGGGCTTCGAGAGACCATTTAGCCGTTTCTCCCAATTCCTAAATAAAACAACACCCCGCAGTCCTAACTGAGAATATGGTTGCAGATGATGCTTCCAACATCCTCTAGTGAATGTGGTAGCAGCTGGGCCCTGCTGAGTCACTTACCTGCAGTCTCTGGTGAGGCTGAGACACGCTGTTTGGGTTCTAGTAGGGATCCCCCTTCCCTCCCAGTCAGATCTCAGTCCTCCTTACTCGCATGTAGGTGGTCACACCTGCTAGCATCATAATGTCCTCTAAGGGAAAATAGAGACCCAAAGCTTGACTAGGAAGAAGGCAGAGGGTTCATATGCCATCTTGAGCCTAAAATCGGAAAGCGTGACTTCAAATGCAGTGATTTGTTTTAATGGCCATTTTGCTCTAGATAGGAAAATATTCTTTTGTTCTCTTCTTAGTGATTTTAATCTCTGTTGATTTTTTTTTTTTTTACTTTTATATATATTTTCCTAATGTATTTGGCAGACCCTACCTCCTCTCACCTTTTTTCACTCCCATTCAAAAAGGAGTGACAGCAAAGGACAGTTCTGTCCTACTGTTCTCTAAGCACAAGTATAAAAGTAGACAAAGTAAAATCTACCTAATATTTACCATTCCACACCACTTTCCTTTTTGTTTTCCTTTTGTGAAACTGTAGGTTATTCTCTGCTTTAATTCCTTCCTGGCTCAGAAGGACATAATGCCCCAGGAGTCACCTCCTCTACCCTCTGCTCTCAGGCAGGGGAAACATTAAAACAACTTCATAAATAGGGTTATGTGTTCACTTTTTCAAGCTAAGAATTTATCCTCACAATTTCCTTCTGTGTTTACAAATTTAGTGACTCCAAATGTAATATCTTCTACTTTGATTCATCCATTCCCACTAAAAATAATAGTATTTGTTAAAGGTATGTGATAAATAATGAGTAGAGGGCTTCTCTTGTAGTTCATACACTTGTCTTTTTTTTCTGTAAACAACCCTTATCTCTCCTTCTACAATTATTATATTATTGTGGTATGGTTATGGATTATTTTGAATTTGGGGCTGGATTTCTATTTTAAAAGTTTCTGTTTTTTATCACCTTCTCCACTCTTATTAACACTCTTATGCATATTCATATGTGTTATTCATGAGCAGATTTGCTGATACTCTTCAAAGTTCATATTTTTTCTCCATATGCATTTATATTTTTTAAGTCTCTAATACATAGTCTTGTATAGAGAGATGGACAAGTTGATGGTAAAGAGGAACTGAACAGTTTCAAATGTGGTTTTAAAATGTTGATAATAGATAGTAGCTTCTTTTTGGGAAAGATATTTTCCCGCTGTGAATGGAAGATTAAGGCTCAAAGGAAAATGGCAAAGCAGCTCAGAATAGCTATCGCCTGGCATCTGATAAAGAATAGGTTTCGACAAATTGATGGCTAGGCTCCTTTAAGAGCATAGTCTACGTTTCTCTATGTACTTGGTGGAGCCAATTAAGGTAATTATAACTATTTTACCAACATATATCTTTTTTAACGACTCTGAAAGCAGAAGCCTTAGACAATGGATGCTTGTCTTTATCTGGGATTTAAAGATGATCAAGAAGGAGTGTGGCAGATGGTCAAAGGGTTGACATTCCAGGGTGCAAATAAGAACATAATGACATATTGGATCATACATTCGTGGTTTGGCAGAAAAAGCAAGGGAGGCCAGGAGGATGTTTACCAACTTAAATGAACAGGCAGAATCAGGAGGCTGAAAGTTGATATTAGGGCGATTCTAGGGTAAAAGAAGGGGAAGTCAGGAAGCAGGAGAGAAGCAATAAACATTTAGTAGAGAGCTTGAGGAGGTAATGCTGTTGAAGTGTTAGAGGATATGTAAGTTCATTTTCCTTTTAATGTCTCAATACATGTCAACATAATAAGGAAACTGTAACAAAAGACAAGTTCCTGCTGAGTGTAGTTCAAATCATTATTTATCAAGTACCTATTATGTGAGAGGAGCTGTACAGGCAAGCAAAAGAGCATTGTTTCATGCAAGGTCTCTGATAACAGTTAAATTATGAGTATATCTTATTGCTGCTGGAAGACCAGAAAAAAAAAAAAAAAGGAAACAATATGAAGTCATGCATATTTATCTGTCTGGTGAAATTAAGTTTCTAGTTCCTAGCTTTCTCTTCAGACATTAAAAAAAATTTTTTTTTAGTTTAGTTCAATTAGAGATCCACATCTGGGGATCTTAAATACATCTGCTGTTCTGATGGATTTAAAAATATTATTTTAATAGTCTGCTGGCTGTGCTTGAGAGAAAGCCTATCTTTATACCTGTATTATCAAACGAAGAATCCTATGAAATGGTGGGGAGTGTATGGATGTCTAATAATTTAAATTTTGAAGAACACATAGTTTTAATACCAAGATATAAGGCAATTTTGGACTTTAATATAAGATCTGTTTTTGCCCCAGGGAGTATTTAAAAAGCATCCCTTATTTTAATTTAAATTGTATTACAGTTTATATTAGTAGCACAGAGATTAGAATCTTTCAAGGTCTTTCAAAATATTGAACAAAATATAATAGGACACATACTATTAGCTCAAGAAAATTATGTCTGAATTCCAGAAGCAGTATGCAACTTGCATTATACTATCCTACTCTGTAGCCTTCTGTCCCTGTAGAAGCTTAGAGGTTGCAAGTGTACCTATAATTCACAAAACATTTTATTGTGAATATTTTATTGTGAATCATCAGCCAGTTATGAAATCCCTGTAGTTCTTGTAGCTCCAAAGTGATTTTTTTTCTTACTATGATTGCTTTTCCAGTCATCACAATGTTTTCTTAAAGTGTCTACATGAAGTCAGATATTGCATATCTGTATACCAGTCTCCTTACATCCTCTCCTATGGACCATAGCTGTTTACAAAAAAGAAATAGAATATATATATATGTATATACGTATATATATATATACATATATACATATATATACGTATATATATATAATATGTATTATTTATAGTTTTATTATATATTTATTATATATATATATTTATTATATATTATATATAGTTATATATAGTTTCATATTGTTTATAGTATTATATATTATTTATAGAATAAAGAAATAGAATATATATATATATATACACATATATATTTGTATATAATATATAAAGAATGCTTTGACATCTGTGTTGAAAACACATTCAAGGCTATTTCCAAATTACACTGTAGATACACTTGCTGGGAATATCAGGAATATATTCCAAAAGACGTTAATAACTAAGAGAATCTCCCTATTTTTCTGGCCATTTTCTGAGACCCTTTGGTCACCACCTAAATCCATATGCAACATGTAGAATTTTCACACTGTTGCTTCAAGGACTCTTTATATGACAGATTTTTCTAAAATTTTTACCATCCCAAAGTCCTCTCAATACACCCCCTTTGGGTTAAAATAGAACTTTTAAGGTGGTAAACCCAAAAGTATGCACAGTATTTCAGTGCAGTCTTCTCACTAAAGAGATTCATAGATATTCCATATTTTACTGAATGATTCCAGTACTGTTTAGTTTATCTGAACTTCCTATGGCCTATTCCTGCATTCAGAGATACATATTACAAAATAATCGCTGTTACTCAAGATCTCTCATCTGATATTTTTACTCATCTAATATGCATCTTTATTCACATTGTTTTAGTTGAAGTTCTTTGTGCTAGCTGTCCAGTATCTTCTTGAATCCTAACCAAATATATGTTCTTGGCTTCCAAGAGTCCTATGAGCTTGTGTCTTCATTCAAACTATTGAGAATCAGAATTAAGGACCAACCTTGGGTACACATTGTTAGAGACTGTCCTTTATTTAGCATTGATAATCAGTACTTTTCATGTTCCATCCTGCTATGGTTGATCTTTATTAAGCTCATATATTTTTATCCACTTGGAAATGAAGATTTTCTATATTGCTTGGTTTATTTTTTTTAATTATACGTCAAGTTTGGGATTTGTTGTTGCTCTTGAAACCTAATTTTGCAGTTTCAATGAAACAAATTTTATTATCTGTATGAAAATACATTTGTGTGTGTGTGTGTGTGTGTGCATACATACCTTCTTACCTCTTTCATTTTAGTTCAAAGTTTTCTTGTTCAAGTTCAGTGAGCCTTCAGCCAAGTACATTTTTTGCAGTTCCAGTTAGGTACACAATATCCCATTTGAAGAGCTCATTATTCTGCTCTGCTAAATCTTTCTAGGTAGGAAGCTCTTTGCTTCCTGAATCCTCTTTTCTTTTCAAAAGTCAAACCTACAGCTGGAAAAAAAGAAAGAATAGTTTTACGTCTCTGTGTCTGAGAGCTTTCTATTTAAGAACTTAAGGTGTACTAGAAACATGTTCTGGATTTCTCTTTGTTTCCGATCGTGTTTCTGACTGCATTTCCAATAATTATTCTGAAAGAGAGTATGCTTCCAGATTAAGAATCTAACGTGTACACTAGGCCAGAGCCATAAAAGGGGGTCCGCAACTACCATTGCATGTTATATCATTGTACACGTTATTAACCATGTTTATTGAAATCAGGGACCAGTGCCTTCCATCTCTTCTTTGGAGGCCAGCAGTGGGATTCTCAAACATGTTTGTGCCTGTGAACACTTAGTTCATACCTTTTCCTTAGACTAGGGAGCTGCACATGTAGGCAAGTTTATATTAATCATGATGCAACGTCCTACAGCTGAGAGGCGCGCTGCTTCAAAGCTCAGGTCTCTGGGCGAGGGCTTGTGACTGTTGTAATTACACAATACACATGATGCAATTTCTGCATTTTTTCTTTCTCATTCTCAACTTACTTCAAAATAGACAATTGATAATTTTTTTTTTCTTTTCCACTGGGTAAGAAAATCTTTTGTAATTTGTCATTGGATTATGTGTGCTCTTTAACAAACCTTCAGTTATGTATATGTGTGCACATAAATGATCATATGTGCATATGATTATAAAACCATATAATTCATGTGTTTTATTACACTGGATATTTGAAAAATGTGTTATCTTTCTACTGCATTAATTTGGCAATATAAAATCAAGAAAATATAACTGTAGGGTATTTTATCATGGCTATCTTAAACATACTCCTAGGTAATAGCATTTCAATTTCCAGAATTAAAAAAACAAAAAGATAAACGAATCCCTAAGTGTAATTGTCTAATGAGTCACTTACTTTTTAGTGAATTAACTAAAATTAATTAATTGGTAATTAACTCGTAGGTGTACTTGCAGGTTAGATTCTCTGGAAGAAAGCTCTGGCCTGGAGTTTAGAGGGCAGATTGTTTACTGCAGTGCGCAGTTGGGATCAGCGTCTGTGGGTCAGTGGAAGGAAGCAGGTTGAGCAGCGTGTAAATTGAACTTCCGTGCAAATTTAATGCCTCGCAGTTGGCCCAACAGTAAAGCTCTGGAACTAAACCTGCCTTTCACTATGTCTACATTCAATGGAAGTGGCTCCACCTTTAGGACCTTGAAGCAACGAGTCATTGATGATATGCTGCTCCAGAAGGATGCAACACAGGGCCAGGCGATAATGTGCAAGTAGGGCAGCTACTTATTCCATGCAGGGGGTCTGTACACCACATCTAAGTGTATACCAGAAGGGTCTTTAGACCAACAAACTTGGACTGAAGAATAACAGTACTAAGATAACCATATACTATGTGCACTTGAGAACATCAGTGTGATTGGAGGTGAACTGGTAAAAAGGCAGTGTGATGTTGTGGTTTGGGAATGTATTGGGGTTGTATCCTGATTATTTACTAGCTCTATAACTTTGGGCAATTTATCCTCTGGGACTCGGTGTCTCTATTTTTTGATTATTATATACAGTAAAAATGATTTTTCCTAAAATATAAGACACTTAACGTCTTCCCTCTATAATCTATAATCCAGAGTGACTATGCAAGCAATTAATGTAATAGATAGCATTTTGAAAGCACATAAAAAGTAGAATTAACTATTTTATTCATCATCAACTTTCCATGGTGTGCCTACTATATAACAAGAGTGCTTCACATCACAACTAAATCTGAAAAAGTTTATTAATTGATCTGGTCTCTCCACAAATATGTTATCTATGCCAGTGGTCCTTGGGCTTGTTTGTACATTAACATCATCTGAATAGTTTGCTAATGCCTGTGTTGAGTCACCGGGTTTGGCGTGGGGACCACTGTCTCGTTTCAAAGTTTAGGACCCATTGGCTTGAATCTGTATTCTTTTAAGTCTTTTTGCCTTCATGTCCATGTCCAACATGATTGCTTCTTCATTCCCCTATCTTCCGCTCTTTCCCTTCTCTTTAAATTTGGGCTCAATTGATTTTCCAACTCGGTATCTCAATTTAAGAACATAGCTTAGTCACTCTTTAAGGATCGCCCCTTCCTGTTCCTTTGTCCATTTCATAAACTAAATTAAAAAAAAAAAAAAAAACATACCCATTTTATCCATTAAAGGAAATGTGAATCTTGACCGGCGGCTTTACTAAGTACATTTTGTTTTGCTTATGTCTGTCATAGATAACACAGCCAGCATTCTGACAAGGCGGAGGAGATTTAGTCGAACTATTCAGGATGTGTATTATCTCCCCATTATGATCTCTGATGGTGGAATCCCCTCTCTCAGCAGCAGCAGTACCCTCACCGTCAGGGTTTGTGCATGCGAGAGAGATGGGCGCGTGCGGACCTGCCATGCGGAAGCGTTCCTGTCCTCGGCTGGCTTGAGTACAGGAGCCTTAATCGCTATTCTGCTGTGTGTTGTCATTCTCCTAGGTAAGGTCACCCAACTCCTAATGTTGTATGATGGCGATTCCGAATGTACCGTATGGTGGCCAGCAGTGCATTAGAAAGGAGAGACAAAGAAAATCACTTGGACGGGACTTAAAAATTAGGAACCCAAAATTTGGACCACAAAGTATAGCTGCACAGACTTCCTTTTAATTAACTTTCTCAATACCCGAGCTGATGGAGAGAGACTTGGATTGAAATGTGAGTGAAAGAGTTGAAATGTCAGAAGGAAAGATAGGTTCAGAGAGAAATCTTTTTGGAAAGGATCTATCTGGGAAATAATTGATATTAAAAATTCTAAATACCACACTGAAGGAGCTTTTACAATTTATTTCAAAGAACATAAGTGACATGATTCTCAGATGAATCTCAACGCCGTATAAAAATAGATTTCTTGTGGAAACTTCGATTAGCCTAAAATATTACTTAATCATCATTGTTAGCTGAATTTTAAAGTACAAAGTCTGAATCATTTTGGCGTTAAGTATATTACATTTTATTAAGTTTAATAGGATTTTTAGTTGAGATTTGCATTACATTTCATTTTAATAAAAAATAAGATACTTCCTCTAATTATATATATATATATATATATATATATATATATATATATATATCATTTTAATAGTCTAAGTCTAATCACAGCCACACTTGAAGCTATTACTGTAACCTCTTTAGAATCGCTATTTCAACAAGACCACAAATCCGATTTTTATAATAAGAGAAGTACACATAAAGAATCCTTCTGTTTTGTTCAGAGGGTAGATATTTATTTTCCCAGCATATCCACTCCCTTCTTCCTTTCTCTTAGCATCTTTATCTTTTGCTCATTTTTTTCAGTACTGTGTAACGTGGGGCAAAATTTTTAAAAAAACAAAACTATATGGTTTGTGGAGACAGATGTTTTGTTTTGTTTTGCAAGGAGTGTTCCTTGTTTTGTTTTTGAGGTTAAAGATAAATCACCAGTGTGGAAGGAGTGGAGAGCAAGGCAGAATGAGGCTGGGAAGTGGAATGGATGGTTAGGCAGCTGTGAGACAGTTTGGGGCTCCATTGAACATGGTGGATGGTGGGTTTTGTTCTCAGCGTGTCAAGAGACGTTTCAAGCAAGAGAATCCATTCATAACATTCGTATTTGGAAACAATGAGTATAAAGGAAGTAGAGAACAAGTCTCATGATGGCGTGAGAGCATGTAGGCAAAGCAATTAGGACAACAGTGCGGCTGTCTTGCTCAGCCCCCTTTGGACTAGCACAGTTAGAGCACAGGTGAAGAGTAGTAGATAATATCAAGATGTTTTAGGTGAAATCAAAAGTGATCTTGGATAATATGATGCAGATCCCTAGATGAACATTTTTTATCAAAATCTTAACAGAATGATTAATGGAAGTGCCTAAGATTCATTTCGAAACGGCCACATGGAGAATTTCATGTCAGTGAACTAATATCTAATGTTTATGACATAGTGTATTTTTAATTTTTTTTAAATTTAAGTTTATTTATTTATTTTGAGAGAGAGAGTGCAAGAGGCAGAGAGAGAGAGAGAGAGAGAGAGAGAGAGAATATCCCAAGCAGGCTCCCCACCATCATGGTGGAACCCCATGTGCGGCTCGAACTCACACACAGTGAGAGCATGACCTGAGCCAAAATCAAGAGTCGGATGCTCAACCGACTGAGCCACTCAGGTGTAGTTTTCTTGAAACAAGTTTCCAAGGGCTAAAAATAAAAGAGCTGACAAAAAAGTGATCTTGGATAGATTAGATAGATGTTGTCTGAGTTAGAAAGGTTCAAAGAAGACTTTTCATCTCTTGCTGAATGTGGGTGCTGAGCCTCACTGAGCTGAGGATCAGAAGTGCATGTTGTTGAGGTCACTACAGCAGGAGACTATAAAGAGAGAGAGATAATAAACTAGACGGAGCTGTGACGAGCTCACGTGTGGTCACAGTGTCAAGAAGGATGTGATAGCAGTACAGAGGGAAGGGACGTTCAGAGAAGAAGGAGGAATAAGTGCAAAGTATAATGTCATCAAGGTCAAGGGAAAAAATAACATATCAAAAAGCACAGACCATCCAACAGTATCAAAAGCTGCTCAGATATTAAATAAATTTTGTATCTAAGTCTACCAATCGCACTTAGCGACAGGGAGCATGGAGGTTCATTGCACCGCCGTAGAAGTGTTTCACTGCAGTATAGTCTTACACTAGATGCGTGGTAGAAAAGGAAAACAGGAAAACCAGGCTTTCTCAATTTTATTTATTTATATATTGATTGGTCACAACTGCTATTTGCTAAAGACATTTATGTATTGCTTTTTTTTGTTTGCATTTGATAATTGAAACAAAAACACACAAAGCCAAAATGGAAAATAAAATAAAATGAAATAAAATAAAATAAAACAAATACAAATATTGATTCCTCTATGGTTGCTAACCTAAACCACAAAGAATAGAACCCAGTAACTTTAGTATAATTTCCTCCACAGTCCTTATTTTGAAAGATAGATCATTTGGAAGAGTCACATTATCTTTGCCTTTTGTTTTCACTTATTACCATAAAACCATCTTTCTATGCTAAGATAAAGGCTTAAAAAGCTAATTGAAAATGTTAATATACAGACAAATGTAAGGTATATTATGTAGAATAACATTTTATTTTTTCATGAAACAATACTTTCCTTTAATTGACTTTATGAAAATGTCGTTTCTCCTCTGGGGTAAATAAGAGAGCATTCTAAATTTTATGCTCTCCCTCAGAACTAATAGAACAAAGGTGTTATTTAATACGTTTACTCCTTCATTTTTTATTAAAATTCAAAAGTGTTTTTACAGTTTTATCCCAAGGTTGCAGAATAATTTCTTAAGTTTGGTGTAAGCAACAATTATTTATAATGTAATTTTAATTTTCATGATATTTTAAGGGTTTTTATTGTTATTCAGAAGATACCTAGTCAAGAGACTTAGAATGTAGTCATTTTTAGTTTTGAAATAATGTTGGCTAATGTGTGAGCTTTTAATTTTCAAGGAAAATATCAGCTATACCGGAGGTAGTGAAACTTTATTTTAGAATTTTTTTTTATAATTCTGAAATAATGCTAAAAACTAACAGCTATACAAATGATGAAATTAATATATTAATAGTGAAATATGTTTTAGTTATTAGCTGTTTGTGGACATTACATGTATAAACACAGTCCTGGTTTTGCCACTAATTAACCAT
Organism: Panthera leo; assembly: GCF_018350215.1. Taxonomy (NCBI): domain Eukaryota; kingdom Metazoa; phylum Chordata; class Mammalia; order Carnivora; family Felidae; genus Panthera; species Panthera leo. The sequence goes on from NC_056679.1 coordinate 223,315,296, forward strand.
ATGATCTCGGGTAATCTGTACAGACTCTTGTTTCTGTATACAAATCTATAATAATAAAACATCAATAAGAAAAGAACTTTAGAGTTCTATAAAATTTATGTTTTTGTATAGGATAAATATGAGTCAGTATTTTGCAGTATGGTCAGACTCCACCTAAGTGTGTATCAATTATCTGAAATTGGTGCTTGAAAACCAATGAAACTCTACTTGCAATGGTAGACGTGCAAGTTTTCAGTTGGGTTATGTTCCATCAAGATTACTGTTTAAGATCATTTTTAAATAGGATGAATGGGAGAGAATTTAGAGTGAGCCTTTGCGATGCACTCAGAATTTAGTTCTACAGGAAGGGATACCTGGAGTTCTCTTTCCCTTCCAGGGATCTGACATTTCTTTCCCAACCTCATCCCATCACATGTGAGAGGGTCCAGAGCCAGAGCAGGTGGTAGAGCAAACCCCAATCACACTTGGGACACAACAAACCTTTCAATCAGGCTCTGAATCAGACCTCTGGCATCAACCTATAAGCCCACGCATTACATAAAAGCAAGTGACTTAGATGAGTCCAGCAGCTGGACTATTCCTACTCTTGGATATAAATTTCCTGATAAATGAGGATCAGGGTAGATTTGATGTGAGGAGAGTGAGGGATTAGGAGAGAAATGCGGAGGTGATGAGGAGCTAAATGCCAACCAGTTTGTCACCTGTGATGTCTTACTTAACTGTGTGGGCTCCTCTTGGTTTGAAGAAAATAAGTTTCCTTGACAAGTGTAGGGGCGCCTCGCTGGCTCAGTCAATTGAGTTTCCGGCTCTTGATTTTGGCTCAGGTTATGATCTCACCGTTCATGCGTTCGTGCCCCACATTGGGCTCTGCGCTGACATTGCGAACTCTACTTGGGATTCTCTCTCTCTCCTTCTCTCTCTTCCCCTCACATGTTCTCTATATCAAAATAAATAAATAAACTTTTAAAGAGAAAAAAAGAAGCGCCACTAACTGGTATGACCAATAGCCCAAGAACTAATAAAAGTAATCTTCCTAACTTGGGCCACCTCCTTTCTACCAAACTTAGTACCAACATATGATCATATAAACAAGAATGAAGTGATATTTATGGGTAATAAAATCTTCTCTGGAAAATATTTTGGGGGAATATGTTGGGAGTCAGTATGGAATGTATTCAAATGCAAGCTGTGTGACAGTTCAACTTATGAAAACTCAGACCCCTTTAGAACTCCAAGTGCTTTGGGATCGTATATAAATAAATGAATAAATGAATGAGTGAATGATGTGAGAAAGGAAATACAAAAATGTTTCCCCAAATTTTAATTCCTCCCTAAATAAAATAAATTAGTAAAACACAATAATTCATTTTAATTTTCTTAAATAAAAAGAATATGATGGATTTAAAATTCCTGATCAAACTGAAAGAGAAGAAAATGAAATATACTAGCCCAGAATAAAATAGTCATTAGAATAATGTCCTTTCCAAGGCACCTGGGTGGCTCAGTTGGTTAAGCATCTGACTTCTGCTCAGGTCATGATCTCACAGTTCATGAGTTTGAGCCCAATATCAGGCTCTCTGCTCTCAGCACAAAGCTTGCTTTGGATCCTTTGTTCTCTTCTCTTTCTCTGCCCCAAGCCCTGTTCCTGCTCTCTGTCTCTCTCTCAAAGTTCAAACTTAATTATTATCTATATTTTGAATCAAAATGTATCACAAATATTTTTTTAATTTGGGAAAATAAGCAAATATAACCAAGTATAATAATAAACCCAGCATGATCTCCTATATTTCATTAGGCTGATATGGCACTAATATTGGTGAAGAACGCAAATTACATCCACAATTTGCTAAGACTGCTGATCACATTCTCCCTGTTATACATGCACATAAATTCCCTTGAAATCAACAACCAACCATTTTAACATAAAGAAAAGTAACTTGATTTATTAACAACGGTAAGACATTTTACTATAATAAACTAGGCAGTCTGTAGAAATAGATGATTTAAGTTAGAACAACCCCCTTTACTTAATCATAAAGATGAACGGAATATATATATTGGATGATAAATCTACACCTCTGAATGGAATGAAGTGAGTTACTTGAGGATGGGGCCCTGAATTAGAAAGCTCTAAGCGGGATTTACACTAAAATAAATAGGAAAGTATTAGATGCATCTTCGCTGAATTCAGCAAAAGTCTGTTTTTTTCCTCCCCCAGAAATAAAGTGCTATATTAGATAATGTCTTTCAAGTATAAGCAGCATATTTGGGAAACTATTTTTAAATAGCATGACATTTGTGAAGCAGGGTCACATGTAGTATCAGCTTTTCATTTCCAGCTTTCTCTAAGCATTGCATTCCAAACACAGCCACTCACCACTTCCCCATGTCTGCCGTAATCTCCCCCCATTGTGTTCTGCCATTACCTAGTCAGTATCCTTTTATTCTGGACTTCTCAACATGATTTTCTGACCCTTTCTATAGGCGTTCTGTCTTTTTTTTTCCCCTCATTCCTAGAGGCACTCCTTGCCTTTTCTCTGCAAAATTAGATTCTCCAGTACACTGTAACCATCTCTTTCCACATATAGTGAACTTCTCTCACACAATTATCCTTTGCACTTATGGCTTGAAAATCTGTTTCTTTTCCTCTTTCTATTGTCATCTTAAAAGCTCATGCACACTACAATATCTAGTTGAGAAAAAGACAAATCTCATTTATTGTATTATTTAGGGATATCCATAAAAAATGGGTGAAATTATAAAGAGAAACAAGGAAACAGTAATGATAAAGTAAGACTAGAAGTAACTTTTTAGAAGTATAAGGGAAAGGTCAACTTCTGGGGTACTGGCTATGTTCTTTATCAGAGGATAACTAACCTGGTGTTTGTTTGTTTTACAAGATACATATCATTAATGGGGCGCCTGGGTGGCTCAGTCGGTTAAGCGGCCGACTTCGGCTCAGGTCATGATCTCCCGGTCCGTGAGTTCGAGCCCCGTGTCGGGCTCTGTGCTGACAGCTCAGAGCCTGGAGCCTGTTTCAGATTCTGTGTCTCCCTCTCTCTGACCCTCCCCCGTTCATGCTCTGTCTCTCTCGGTCTCAAAAATAAAAAAAATAAAAAAAATAAAAAATAAATAAAAAATAAATAAAAGATACATATCATTAAGGCTGCCAGATAAAATACGGTATAGAATTGTGAATTTCAGGGTGCCTGGGTGGCTTAGTGAGTTAAGCATCAGACTGTTGATTTTGGCTCAGGTCATGATCTTGCTGACAACATGGAGATTGCTTGGGATTCTCTTTTTCTCTGCCCCTCTCCTGCTTGTGCTCTCTCTCTCTCTCAAAATAAATAAATAAACACTAAAAAAGTAAATATGAATTTTAAATAAATATATATATGTCTGTAGGTGTATATTCGGTGTGTATGTGAATATGTAGCATAAGTATGTCACATGCTATACATACAAATTTTGTTTCTATATATATATATATATATATATATTTATCTATGTATATACATATATGTACATTATGTACACACATATACGTGTCCTACATGCCATTTGAATATACTTCTTTGATTATTATACTTTAAAGAATGTTAATAACAATGAACCTAGTAACTGCTATCATAAAACATAGAATACCAGCTGACCAAGAACATTCTGTAGAGCTGAAGTAAAGAATATTGGACCTAATAGCACAAAATAGAAGTGAAGTAATTCTTTCTATTTAGTAATGGCTTCCTATCATCAAATAGAAAGATGTGAAAATACTGAGAAACAGCCAAAGGAAAGTGCCCAAGACCCATTTACATCATTTCATCTAATGGTTGTGACATTATTGATAATAATCCACATGCCCAATTGGTCACTCAGTTCCCCATTCTGTATTTTTTTTAAAAAACAAAATGGGATATGGTAATGGAAACTCATCCCCTTTGGTGTGAGAAATCTCAGATTACAGTCTAGGTACTTCCACCAGTCACTTGTGTGATCTTAGACTTGGATCTTAGTCATCCACGTTCTCTAGAGCCTCAGTTTCCTTGAGGAAAACCACAGTTTGCCATGAGGATTAAATTACAAAGTTATGTAAAAAAAAAAAAAAAAAAAAAAAGGGCAATGTGAAAAATTCCTGTGAAATAAAAGTTAGGTACAAATAAACTAACATATTGTACAGCTTGATAGATATATGCAGTTATGAATGTCTGATGATATTATTCTAAAGGGTGATGGACAAGAGAGATCAACCATGTAAAATATTCCTGGTTTGATTTCCTACAAAGCATCAAAAGTAAAGGGTTTAAGGTAGGGGTTCCTTCTTCCCATTTAACTGAAACTGAAAAATCTTTCCTTTAGTGTATATACCTAGAAGGATTAAGAATCCATAGATAGAACAACATACACCATTATTCTTCCAGCCAAAATTCCATTTTGCTCTTTCCTCCTCTGTTTCCCTCAGTGTGAAGACCAGATGGTTAGCCCAGAGTGAACTAAGAATCCTAGATACATAACAAATGTGAATGTTACGTTTTTCTAAAGAAGATCAGTGATTCTCAATGCTTTAAAGGGATATTTTTATTTTATTTTTTACATTCCTTGAGATGATAAAAAAACAAAACAAACAAACAAACAAACACTTCAAATGTTTTCCAGAGAGCGCAGAGATCAGGGTTGTGTTACAATGCACGCCTAAACGAAATGTAGTTGGTGACGTTGCTGATGTCAAATCTACAAGAATTTCCTTCCTTTCTTCTAACTCTTCATCCTCTTTCCATTTTTCTTCAGCAATTGTAGTCCTTTTTATCACCCTGAGACGCAGCAAAAAAGAGCCCCTGATCATTTCAGAGGAGGACGTGCGAGAGAATGTGGTCACCTATGATGACGAGGGGGGCGGGGAGGAAGACACCGAGGCCTTTGACATCACAGCCTTGAGGAATCCTTCTGCCGCCGAGGAGCTCAAGTATCGGAGAGATATTCGACCCGAAGTGAAACTCACCCCCAGACACCAGACATTGTCCACCCTAGAAAGTATAGACGTTCAGGAATTTATTAAGCAAAAACTGGCAGAAGCCGACCTAGACCCCAGCGTCCCCCCTTATGACTCTCTTCAGACTTATGCCTACGAAGGTCAGAGATCGGAGGCTGGTTCGATCAGCTCACTGGATTCAGCAACCACACAGTCAGACCAGGATTATCACTACCTTGGAGACTGGGGACCCGAATTTAAAAAGTTAGCCGAACTCTATGGAGAAATAGAATCTGAAAGAACAACTTAGGGGGCTAATTCTGGCAAACCTTCTAGAATTTGCTTCCTGAGCGAGTGGAGATATAACCTCAGCAATGGCAAGGAAGACACATGGAAACAGTACTTGGAACTGAGCAAGCTGGCCACAGCTACTGTAGAAACAAGTGCCCTTTTCATGATCGAAACGGGGTCATTTAATCAGAAGAGAGTCAAATTAAAAAAAAATATATACAGAGAAAAAGCTATTGTTCCTTGTGTATATTTTCAATTGCTCAATAAAGTCTGTGGTACTGTTTAATTTAAGAATACCTGAATGAAGCCAAACAATGAAGTTTGTTTCAATATCTTGTGATTTCTTTTCAAAGGCAAAACTAAACCCAAAGGGTCCAAATCACTTAGGACTAGGGGTGGTATGCTGAGAAATGAAGCTTGTGCAGGTAATCGGGACCTCGTTTGCCACTTCTCTGTGTGGACTCTCGAGACCCACACTCTGTTACTGTGCAAGATCTTATTAGCATCGTGTTGTGTTCAAATGCCATGAGGTTTATCCAGTATACCGGGTCCCGCCACCATGGACTTGTATGCACCATTTTCCTTTGCCCTCCCCACTTCTTTTCTCCATACGAAATCGATGGAACATGGGGACTTGCTGCTTGCTCTCTAATGTATGCAATTTCTGTGCACCACTTGTGCACTGCTCTGAAGACAGAGACCACTGTCTCTGTCCTGCCTGCCCTCCTTTATTTTCACAAAAGAACCCCCGCCCTTGTTGTGTTTGTTTGTTTGTTTGTTTTTAATGGATAGAATGAATGGTTTCAGTAAGATATACTCAGATAATCTGATATGTCAGGGAAAGGTTTAATTTAAAAAAATAGTCACACACCTTATCCTGCATAAAACATTGGGAAACTCGATTATTTTTTCCAGTCCCTTTGCTTTCGTACATTGAACTCCGCGGTTTGGATCATTCCGATACCTAAAATTAGCTGTCGAACATTTTGCTGGTTGGTTTAGACGTCGGTTTCATTTGCTTATTTGTATGCACCTCACACGGTAGCAATGTAATCTGAAAAGATGATACTCCAATTTGAGTAATTCTTACAGACTTTGGATCGGCTGACCTTTATTCCTTACACACGTTCAGATTGTCCCTGTCTCACTGACTGCTTAGCTCTTACCTGTTTGGGATCTACGGCAAAATGTATAAAACTGAAGGCAAAAATATAGCAGCTTCACAGTTACTATCCTTGGAAACGTACCTCGAGGTCTCTGAGCTTCAGGGTCCCAAACTGCAAAGTAGATATGGTAAAGACTTCGTGCCTCTCTCCCGGGCTTGTGTGGGGATCAATAAGCATCTGTAAAAATGCTTTGCGCACTGCAAAGCGTTCTATTGTGTAAAGGCTTGCAGGCGCTATCTGATTTTCTAATTCTATTAGCTTATAAATATATAGTTCCATACATTTGAATAAAATATTATATTATCGTGAGAGAATTTCATAAAACTTTCAACAGTGAAGCAACTGCTAGCTAAACATATAATACGCAAGTTTAATTATTTTGGTATTTTCCCAAATAAACTAATTTTCTTCAATTTTCTCGGTTTTTTTTTTCTCTAAAATTGTTTAGATTATATTTTGCTGTTGTTGCTAAGCATAATGGTCCTATCCTCCAGACATGACCATATTTATATATTGCAGATAGATTGGAATTTTGAAACCCACAAATTACGAATTATCGCAAAGAGGAATCTATCCTTTGCTCTTTGAAATTTATCAAAATCTAGCGTCCTCAACGTTACATGGCATTTTCTGTCTGATTCTACCTATGTGCAAAATTTAAATTTTGCCTCTGTTTGCAACTGCCCTGTGCTATCATATTTCAGTTTTGAGGTGTGGGAAGTGAGTTTAACTTGAATAATTCTGTGTTCTAAGCCTGAGGAATAAAATTTAATTTAAGTTTTTTACAACATTTTAGCTTTCCAGATGCTGCTTTATCATTTTTTATATAGTAATGGTGTGATTTCTGGTATAAAACTGTATCAGAAGAAACACTCAGGGGCTTTGGGGAATAAGCTCTGGAGATACATACTCTGATTACACTGATATTGGACTACATTCACCATGAAAGTAGGGTACACCTTTGGAGAACTACTATGGATTCGGGTGTTAGGACTTTCCTATATGCAAAGAGAAGCTGGAAGGTCAGGTTTTGGAACTGCATTACGTTAGGCTTTGGATTTAGATCTTTGATAAAGTATTCACAACCTTTATTTTGCTTTGTTTTGTTTGATTTTGGTTTGTTTTCTCAATATTCACCCGGTAACTTTACAGATGGGGGTTTGAAAGATGAAAATGTATATGTATGTTTAACCATTTACATAAAAGCCAAGGTCCTCTGCATGGTTTTGGGTACTAAAATACTTTCCAGATTTTGTGGGGGGGAAAAAAGCAACTCAGTTCCATCTAATTTTATTTATTTGTTTGTTTCATTGTTTTTTTTTTTAATTTTTTTTTAAACGTTTATTTTATTTTTGAGACAGAGAGAGACAGAGCATGAACGGGGGAGGGGCAGAGAGAGAGGGAGACACAATTGGAAGCAGGCTCCAGGCTCTGAGCCATCAGCCCAGAGCCCGACGCAGGGCTCGAACTCACAGACCGTGAGATCGTGACCTGAGCTGAAGTCGGATGCTTAACCGACTGAGCCCCCAGGCGCCCCTGTTTCATTGTTTTTAAAGTTTTTTTTTTTTTTTAATTTATTTTGAGGTAGAGCATGGGCAGGGAAGGGGCAGAGAGGAAGGGAGGGAGAGACAGAATCCCAACCAGGCTCTGCACTGTGAGTGCAGAGCCCAGTGCAAGGCTTGAACTCACGAAACATGAGATCATGACATGAACTGAAATCAAGAGTCAGATGCTTAAATGACTGAGCCACCCAGGCGCCCCAGATCCATATAATTTTAATTGCACATTACAATGATAATGGATTTCTTCTGAGCTCCTATGTAATATTAAATCTAATATAGAGGTAAAATAGAGCTTCTGTAGCCCTGAGATACTATATTTCTGTGTTGATTCATTCTAGAATTTTGTTAGTGTAAGCATTCCAAGTGTATATTTTATATGAACTCTGAAATCAGGCAATTATATCATTATGAATTAGATCTCTTTTTTTTTTTCTGCTAGTTTGGGATAAGAAAAAAAAATGATATATAAATGCTCTGCAAATAGACTTAACTAATTTTAACAATATCTTGCTTTAAAAACTCCAGTTTGTCAGTGTCAGAAGAAAATTCTCAATGACGTTAGTGTGCAAAGAGTTTGCATATGAACTCTGAGTATTTAGTAGCCACAGACAGCTATGAATCATATGTGACTCCATAAAGAATCAGCTATGGAATCACTCACGTATCTTGAAAAACACATTTTGTAAGCCTCAGTTGCTATTTACACATCTAAATAAAATATAGCTTTGAAATCAATTTACTTATTTCTAATAAAATAATTTCCTACACAGACCCTATACAAAACGGTGGCTACTAATTAGAGAATTATATAAACAGTTATAATAATTTTTTATCCAAGGTGTTTTTTTATGAGAATTTTTAAATTCCAGATAGTCTTTGTGCAAACACTGGAAAATTAATAGCTCTTTCAGGAATCACTAAAGATGTAGTGTCAGAAATTCTTTCTATCAGAAATCTGTACAAACACAGATTTGAGGTGGAGGTTGACAACAAAATTACCCTTAAAATAAGGCTCTATAAAAAATTAACTTATGACTTTTCTTTAACCTGGTTAAAAGAAGAAAAATATTCTGAGGGAAATTGCATTCACATAATCACACACACACACACACACACACACACGCACACACACACACAATATGGCTTCTTGAAAAATATTTGGAGAGTAAAAGAATATTCAAAGTAGTGACTTGGATATTGATGTGATCCAAATATGTGATGTGTATACAAAATTTTAGTACTCAACATGTGAACAATTGGCCTTTATTTTGTATCCAGTCTTGGGCTAACCTTTTAGTTCTGTCAATGATTAGGGCTGATTCACAAGGGTGTTTACACAGAGCAGACAAAATTGTTCTAAATCAAAATTTTATAAATGATGATTTAATGGACACAGTGCAGCCATTACACATTAGCAAATGCTTTGCGATCTTTTGTATACCACCATGTAGTCAGAAATATGGGTTGAAAGGGGAAGGTATATTGAGTCCACCATTTTTAGCAGTGTAGAAAGCTTCAAAACAATTACTCAGTGTTAAATTTGTTCTTACAGACCTGCGTAGGTTTGATTTGTTGTCTCCTTTTTGGCTTAGTTGAATATATAGAGAAAACAAACTGGAATTCAGATAGACTCATTCATTTCAACAGCTATCAAGAAGTGCCAGTTAAGTAAACAGGGTAATAGGTATAGTGGAACACACATGTATCCAATATTTTGGGGTAAGTAGTCCTTGCTTTTTAGTATGGACAGTGCTTGATTAGCTATTTAAGAAATTAGAACTCTAAAGCTGATTATTCTGGAAAAAGGAAAGAGTCCCATATTTCAAACTCAAATTGTACTTAGCTTCAAGGTATGATAACATTCAATTAACTCACTTGGCTTTCAATTTCAAGAACAGAACAAATCTCAGAATAGTTCTTGGGAGATATGCAACTCAAATTCAAAGTTTCTCTCTCTCTCTCTCTCTCTCTCTCTCTCTCTCTCCTCTCTCTCTCTCCCCCCCCTCTTTTATCCTTTAGGATTAAAGGCAAATTAAATATTATCTGAAAGAAACAAAACCATTTCAACTTTTATTTTCCACCTCATCTGCAGAAGGTAAATCTTTTTGCAACGTAAATTTAGAAATCTTCTAAACCCTAGAGCCAAAAGTAGCTCACAACCATTTGAAGACAAAACTACCACAGAAGCCACTCTTTTCCAAAGATTCCAAATACATCATTTTTAAATGAAAATTCAGCACTCTTTAACATGTGAAAAGATGTATTCTTAACTTTTACTTATATCAGTGAAAGATGTAGTTTTGTTGTTGTTTTTTAAATAAGGAAGAGATCAGAGGGAAACAACACATTCTTCTTTGAAGCATTAATACAGGGGGAAAAAAGTGCTCTTAGGCTAGTAAGGCATGATTACATTTATCTACTTACTGAGTCTACAAAAATGAAGGGTCTTTACCCTTCAACACTACAAAGACAGCAAACCTATTTTAGTAATGATTCATTTTTAAAGTCTTAGGTGAGAGTGAATGGAGAAAATAGGCATTTAAGGACTCTCAAAATTATATCCTGTGAGGAAGGCATGTGCCATTTATAGATTAAAGTGGGTTCACCAAATGGTCTAGTCGTATTGCTCAACAATATTAGCTTTGGAAGTAAGAAAATGGGCCATAATAGTTAGTGTTACCCAAATAATTTCATCAAGGCAATTTTGCACATGTCAAATGCATCAAATTCATACTCTAAATCATCTACTATCATCTTCAAAGTGCTTTTCAAATGTCTTAGTTTCAAACAGAAATTCACTCGATCTAACATTTATTAATTAAGTTCATCTAATGATGCAGTACATGTAAGATACTATTCCAGGCACTGAAAAAGATGTAATATACATGAACATTATATATATATATATTATATATATGTATATTATATATATATATATAATATACATATATATAATATATATATATATATATATATCTTGATGGTATGTTTTATCAGCAATGAAATTAGAGTCTCTCTTGAGAGTTAAGGCTGACATATAAAAAGCTATAGACAATATAATATAAAGCAAAAAGTGGCAAGTGTTCTAAAAGAGTCTTGAACACCATACTAGGGAAGTTCCCAGGATCACTCTGAAAGTGTGTCAGTACTGTGCAAAACTGGGAGCACTCTCTATAGGACACGAAAATGATATAGGGCAAGGGGGGAGTAGAATAGAGGGGACAGCTTATGCAAATGTACAAAGGTAGATTATTCTATATGGAATAGAGGATTCATTCAGGGAAATAATGATAATGCAAGATGTTATGAAAACTTGGATTTAGATTTAAGGTAATTGAATGAAATCTACTCATTAAGCAATGTCATTGAGTTTATTTTCCCCCCAAACAGAACAGTGATGGTGGCCAGATTTCTCTTTTAGGGATCTGGGTCTTTTATTAACATCTATGATTCAGTGAAGATATATTAAAGAAAGATTCTATAGTTATGTATACCAGCAGAAGAAATATTAGACCGACTTAACTCATTTCCAAAGGATGATTACTTATTTTAGGAAAAATTCATAGGTGATGTACATTGCAGGTTTGATTGTTGGAGTCATGTTATCAATTTATTCATTATAATACAAATAAATTAAAATGAGGGCAAAAATATTTCTGAGGGCAATATTTATTCATATAAATTTGTTCTTAACTGGATAAATGTATCATTATAATCATTGTTTTAGGTAGAAAAATATTTCAAGAAAAAAAAATAATATCCAAATACCAAAGACTGAACAGAGGCCTTATTAAAACTACCAGTTATTGTTTAATAATTATTTTTAATACCTAACAAAAGATGTCACATGCTCTAGGGTTTCATAATACAAAAATTTCCATTTGGATTTATTTTTAAAAGGTGGCTATCACTCAACAGAAAGATTCAATAATTTGTTAATATCACAGGTAGACTTAGCCTGAAAGCCCACCTTTTATACCTTCTATTTCTCACTTTTTCTTCCTTCACATTTACTTGCCTTTTTTTTTTTTTTACGACCCCTGAGTAGCTGTGTTTGAGCAATTTCTATATTTCATGTATTTTTCAGAACAAATTCAAGAAAATGTTTTTCAGAAATAGAAAGTAGTTATCATGTTATTTTCAGGGTTTTGATTTTCAATGCATTTTCTCCCCCTCTGTCACTAATCATGCTCTTCCTCACCAAAAAGTAATAAACGAAAATTGCATTCAGAAAAATACTCTGTGAAAATCACTTTTTGAGCTTGAGGTTTCATTCCATGATGGGATTGGGTTTTGTCACTCTCGCAGCCCTGTGCATCTGCAGACCCTTGGGATTCATTTTGACTTCATTTTTTCCAAGATAGCCGGGGTGGGGGGAACGTCATTTAGTTCATTTGAAATTTATTTCAAATATTTCAAAAGGCTTTGAATATATTTCCTAAACCATTGAAATTATAAATTAAAATAAAGCTTTACTCTTTGCAAATCATTTTCAATATCATGCTTTAAATGTTCAAAGTACAATTGTTTTCAAAACAGAAGTGTAATTTGGTCGATACCCTTTCCTTCATTTAAAAGAAAACTTAGATAATTATTTTTCTGAAAAATTAACACAGAGTACATCTCCCAAATTCCATCACCTAAGTTAATGTTTTCTGTTTCTGATTGCACACATTTCACAATGATTTGACAATGGTAGTATGCGACAAACAGCATATCAATAAAATACCACATTAAAAATTACTTTTCATTGTACCTCATAGTTAAGTGCTTAATCTTCTTTTAATTTGTATTTCACTAAATTCTCCTCAGAATATGATTTCTGAGGCCTGGAAATATATATACTCCTTCACCTGCCTCCTACCATTCGCCATTTTGTTTCACTCAGTCAGTCTTAAATTAGTCACCTGCCTCATCTGTATCAGTTTCTGTTTGAGAGAATCAATGATACAGGAAAGAGAAATTCTTTATTGGGACAAACCGTCTTGAAAATAACCAGGTCACAGCTCAACTTTCTTTTTTTTTTTTCTTTTCTTTTTTTTTTTTACAGCTCAACTTTCTTGAAAGTTTTGAGTTAAAATATGAAACTGAAACTGGGGGGAAAAAAAAACCTTAGGTTTAAGAATCTAGGATTCAGAACACATATTGGGAATCTCTGTATGTACTTACATGAGTTTAAATGTCAGTGAAAACATTGTTTAAATTCTCCTTCAGTTTCAAATGGAAAGAGTAATATCTTATATTTATCTCACAGAATTGTTAGGAATACCGGATGTGTTTTTTGTGTATAAACCACAGAAATGAGAACATTTCTTTGGCAAGTTGAGTAATCTTATTATTATAGGTTCTTTTTCTTTTTCTTTTTCTTTCTTTCTTTCTTTTTTTTTTGGTCCCCTCCCTGGCCTCAAAAAATTATTACTTGGGTTATATATTACAGGAATGAAAGCTCTGCATAGTCTCAAAACAGGCTAAGCACAGAGATACGTTCTTCATCCAAGGAGGCAAAGAAAAAGAGCCATTCCAATATTAGCCCCCTGGATCCTTCTTTTCACCATTCAGAGGACAAAAGAAATTATAATCTCTATTTAACTGTATGTATTGGATATCCCTCAATACCTCTAGTACACAAAAATCTCAACAAGATTAGACTAATACATTAGAATTACGTTATGAACCATACATACTATTTATTGACTTCTCTGTTTCAGAATATATTTTATAAACACAGGTTTCTCTTGTTACATAATTATTAAAAAATGTGCAAGGTAGTTTTGTGATTTTTTTGTACAAACAATAAAAATATTTAGATCCAAGGTATTTGGTAGTTTATAAAAAACTCTTAAAATACAAGGGAAACAAAACTCATAGCATAGCTATGGAATATATTTTGCATGAACAAAGAAACACACTTCTATGACCTCTGGGAGGTCTTTGGCAAAAATTACAGGAACTCTATCATGTACAAAAACACTATGTTATTTTATAATAATTAATAAACAACCCAGAATAATAAATAGTCCAATATCACACAGTGCTTGCAAATTCGTGATAGAGTAGATATGATGCCTAACATAGAGGAAAACCTGCATCTCCTTTGAAATCTATCTTCCTCTCTATTTTATCCACAACCTAGGAAAAGCTGGTTTTTGATTGCTAGTTACGCATTATTCATTGTGGTATAGTGGTCTCTCCAGTAGAGAATAGAGCCTATTCCCCAATTTCAATCAAAGAAGAATGTTCCTATTTAAGGAGGCATTGAACAAAATAAAAATGATTTGGTAAAGGCTACTTCATTGTCAGACAATAAAACTTCATATTCTACATGTAGGAAAGGAAACACTTGTTCTCAGAAAAGATACCTTCCTTTTGAAGAAATTAATGTCAGTGCATTTCATTAGGACACAGTAAGTTAAGAATATTAACTCAAGTCTTGTTGGAAACAACAGCATATTTTGAGGAACTTTTGGATTTCCTCTATCCCAGTCATACACCAGCCCCTCTCTGTCAAATGGCGGCCTAATCTTCTTGTTCACCGAAAGGTAGATGTCACTAATTAAGTAAAATAACAGAAGTCCACATGTTTCTCTTTCTCTTTCCCAAATCTTATTTTGTCTCAACAAACAAGTTTGACATCTAGGACATTTCAAAAATCCCTCTGCAGTCACCTTCAATAGCTACGTATTTCTCTGTCAGTTAAAGAATTGTTCTCTCACATTTTCATTCAGCCTTTACTCGAAGAAAACCATTGAAGAATTTGTTTTAAAGCAACATAGAAAAGGAAAATCAAAGTGTTGGTGAAGTACTACGGTTTTCTGAGAGGGTTACACCCTCGCACATTTAATCACTGATTTTCACCAGCGGCTTCTTAAAGACGACTGACCAACAGCCTAACCAGGTTACGCTTAATTGTTGGAAGAACACATTAAATAATGAGGGAACTGATTTCTTCACCCCCCAGATAAAAGTTATGACATTATTACCATAGAACAGAAACTGACTGTAGAGCAAAGGAAGTAAACAAGGAATTGTGGGGTTTTTTTGTTTGTTTTTGTGGGGCTTTTGGGAGTATAGCTGACACACAAGTTTACATTACTTTCAGGTGTACAACATAGTGAATCAACAAGTTTATTTGTTACGCTGTGCTCACCACAAGTTAGCCACCATTTGTCATCACACAACGCTAGCTATTACAATGTCATTGACTATATTCCTTGTGCTGTGCCTTTTATTCCTGCGACTTCCTGTTTTGCAAAATGCTAGGGACCATGCCAAGAAGATTAAAGCCAGAGGTAGGTAGAAAGAGATTCGAGTGCTTGCCCCTGGAGATATTTTCATCTCCCAGTGGGGCGACTAAACATCCGTGGGCAGCATTAGGGAGCGTAGAGACAAGGATTTCACTCTGTTCAGTCATATTTTTAAATAAAAACACTTCCGGGGGCTCCTGGGTGTAAAGTAAATCTTTGTTAATGAGAAAAAGCACTTACTGTGGGTCTCTCCTTAGGAAAGCTCCCAGTGTTGAATTTTCAGACAGAAATTGGAAGAAGAAATAAAGGTACCCTGAAGAATTCATGTGTGCAATAATCTGGGGCCACACAGGGGGAGGTGAGGGGGGAGAAAAGTGAGATTCTTAATTCTTGGATCAATTGTTTAGTATTTATAGGAATATTCAGATTTTCTAATTCTTCTTTAGTGAGTTTGGGCAAAATAATACTTTTGTAGACCCTTGTCTTTTTAAAATGTTCCAAATTTTTAGCAAGAAGGCATTTGTATTATCTTACTATCTTTTTAATACGTAGAGCATCTACATCTATCTCCTTTTTATCATCAAATGTTTTTCAACCTCTCCCCTTTTTTAATTTGAAAGAATTTTGTCAAATTTATCACTTTTAATTGAATATATTCAACTTTTGTATTTTATCTATAGCATATATATATATATATATATATATATATTAATTTTCTGATTTCTGCTCTCAGCTTCATTCTTTTTTAAATTAGTATGCTTTATTTGGCTTTATTAATTAATCTCTATTGGATACTTAAAGTTTAAAACCCAACTCATTTAAATTAAGATTTTCTTATTTTCTAATATTTGTCTTCTGAGACACAAGTCTCTTCCCCAAGTGTTTTATCTCTATCAGGGCAATCCTCTTTGCTATAACAGACACAATGAAAATCTTGGTGGTTTATCAGAATAGAAGTTTATTTCTTGCTCTGGTAAAGTCTGTGTTCTCAATTGATAGTTAGATCTCCCCAGGCTGTGATCCATGCATCCAGTCACCTTCCATTTTAAATTTCTGATACCCCCTAGGACTTGGAATCCAATGTCCTGTATCCAGTTGCCTTCATGGAAAAGACAGACTGATCCACTCATATTCTATTTGGTGAGATCTGCTACCATAACTTACCTAGATGCAAGAAAAGGTATGAAATGTCACTGCCTATGGCTCATTTGGGGACTGATCATGTATGCATCCTCTGCCTACACATGTCAAAATTCTAGACTTCCGGTAGTAAAGGAGACGGTCAAAATAAATCATATTATTTTTTCACAAACAGTTTAGGTGTTATAAACCATGCTTACCAGTTAGGGAATAGTGGGAAGTCTTCCAAAGTCTAAACCCTTAGATGTTATCCAAGGAGTCAAATTGCAAGCAGACCTTTGTAAGGAAAGCACTCTTAGGCTTACTATATGCATTGTTTACTGAAAACTTGCTATGGTGTTTTGGGGAGAAAATATAAAATTTCTCACCATTAAATAGTTTAGATTTAGGGTTTTTTTTTTTTGGTAAATGTTCTTTATTAAGGAAGTTCACAATTATGCCTTGTTTGCTGAGAGGATTTTTTTAAAAAAAAATCATCACAAATGTGTGTATTACTCAGCCTTCTCTAGAGAAGCAGAATTGATAGGGTGTGTGTGTGTGTGAGGAGATTGATTATAAGAAATTGACTCAAGCAATTATGGAGGCTAGTTAGTATAAAATCTGCAGTGTGGGCAGCAGGCTGGACATTTAGGAGAACCAAGGAGGTACAGATGAAGTATAAGGCATTCCACTGGGGAATTATCTCTGCTGGAGGGAGCTGGTCTTTGTATTTTATTCAGGCTTTCAGCTGACTGGATGAGGCTCGCCACATTATGAAGGGAAAACTGCTTACTCAAAGTTCACAAATTTAAATGTTAATCTCACCTGAAACATCCTCCAAGGGATACACGCAAGAAACCATGATGGGTGTCAGATTTTGTCAAATGCTTTCCCTGCCTCAAATGATATGGGTACGTGACTTTGGTTTTCTTTAGCCTGTTGATATGGAGGATTCCACTGACTGATTTCTAAATGTTACAATAATTCTTGGCAATCAGAAATAAATTTCACTAAGTCATAGTGTATAATGTTTTTATATTGTTGCACAATAAAAATGTTGTGTAACCTTTGTTCTGGACTCCTAAGATAGAGCTTCTAAAGCTTTTGGATTTTATGAGTAATAGGAGAGTCTTTGTTATTCATTGGGACCCCTAGAATCACACCATAGTTAATACTAATAAAGTAACCTATGATGGGCCTCCAAATAGTTTCAGCATGAGTAAAGTATAAGAGCTGACATACCAATAAGACAAATCACATGAGTAGATGATCAGATCTTTGAGCCAGGTGCTATCAGCTCAAGCTCTGGGGAGTGGAAGGGGATGGGACATTACATATAGTCACTTAGACAGCAATTCAATCATACCTACATAACAGGACCCCGTAAAAGCTCCGGACAACAAAACTCAGTTGAGCTATTCTGGTTGGTGATCACATTGATGAGTTAGGAGGAGGATATGTTCCGATTCAATGGGATAAGGACTTGAGATCTCCTCATTTGGTATCCTTCTTGATTCCTCCTGTAGGTCCCTTCATCTGGTCCTAATCTGAATCCTTGATAATAAAATGGCAATTAAAAACATGATATTTTTCTAAGTTCTGCACATTGTTCCACTAAATTATAAAACCTGACAGAGTTGTGGGAATCCTAAAACGTATAGCTATTCGGTCAGAGTGCTAGTAGAATGGGGACCCCTGAACTTGTGGCTTGTGTCTAATTTGAGAGCATTCTTGTTGGGGACTGCACCCATTACCTGTAGAGTCTGGACTAACTCTGGGCAGTTAGTGCAGGAGTTGTATTGTAGTATTGCATATACCATGTTGGATTCAATTTGCTAAAACTTTGTTGCAGATTTTTACATCTATGTTCATGAGATTTATTACTCTGTGGTTTTCCTTTCTTGCAATATCTGGTTTTGGTATTTAGATAATGCAGAATTTATAAAATGAGTTCTGAAGTGTTCCCTCTGCTTCTGTTTTCTGGAACAGATGCCTGAGTATTGCTATAATGATTCCCCACGTGTTCAGTAGAATTCACCAGTGAAATCAATTAATTCTGGTTCTTTCTTTTCTGGGAGATTATTAATTATTGATTAAAAATTTTTAATAGATGTGCCTATTGACAATATCATCCTCCTTGTGTTGGTTTTAGCAGTTTATATATTTTAAGAAATTGCTTCATTTCATCAAATTGTTAAGAGTTAATTATAACATTCCTTTGTTATCCTTATAATGCCCCTATGATAATCTCCGCTTATATTGCCCTTCTTTTCTCGTATGTTGTCTACTTTTCTCATTAGTGCCCTTAACATATTACCCACAAGTCTCTTATATGCCCAAACCTTTGTCATATCTGGGTTGGATTCTGATGCTTGCTTAGTCTGTTCAGATTGTGTTTGCTTCCCTTTCAATATGTCTGGTAACTTTTGGTCAAAGGCCAAATATGATTAATTGGGTATCAGAAACTCAGGTAGGTAGGTCTTTTGAGGTTTTACATTCATCTGACCAGGAGTTGGGTACTGTTGAATGTTTGTGCTACCTGCACATGGCAGAGAATTCAAAATCCTCTAGTGTCCTTGTTATAATTTTTCCTGTTCCCTTGAACTCCTCCTTCAGTAGAACCTGTGCCTTGCAGCTCTATCAGTTTTAATCCACTGTTATTAAACTGTAGCCTTGTTTATATGGAGGTAAGAAGTGGGGAAGGAGAAGTGTCCTCTAATCGCATGATTCAATCGATGCATTGTAATCATCTGTGTCCTTGGGCTGTGATATTTTTCACAAATTCTTCTTCGATAACCCCCTTCCTTAGCCCTAGAGATGAATGGAGTTAGGTAACTCCTCTTCCCCTAGGTGGGATAATGCTCTCATAAGCCTTTCCTTTCCCCCTTTCCTCTGTTACAAAGAATACTCTGTGCTTATTTCTCAATGGTTGATTTTCCCCTCACCTTGCCAGAGCCAGGAAGATTCATTGGCCCTCTGATGGTGTAAAAACCTGATAAAGTTCCTGTAAGCGAAACTCACAAAATTGTAGAACCCCCACGGCTAAGCCCCCAGGAGTTTCTCATCCTAGTTAAAAGCAACATCTAGTAATTTATCAAAATTGCCACGTGAGTGTCCTTAGCCACTTGCACACATGGTTTCTGATGCAGACAAGCAAATCTTGGCTGTCATTTTGTGTATTTGCATATCTCTCTACATTCCTGTGTGGCAGTGTGTCCTGAGGCCTTCCTCTGCTAGGTCCAAGCAAAGTTATGGATTTTTAGTTTATTCGACTTTTTTTACTTCTTGTAAGGATAGGAGTAATGACTTGCAAAATGTTTACATTCCAGAGCTGAAACCAAAAGTGACTGGTCGCTTCTAATACACGCACTTTTCCATTATACATTTAATAAGCCCTTTTACTCATTTCAATATGTTATTGTATCTATTTTAATTAATTTATTTTGTTATTTGTTTTTAGAATCCCTAGTCTTCCAGTCTTAGAGGTGACTCTGTTGAAGTCTGAGGAGTAGAAACAAGCTATTCCTCAAAATTCTACCCAAAGGCAGATTTGTGAGCAAAGTAAGCGATTGTTTTCGTGAACCACTAAATTTAAAGTGATTTGTTGTGAATTAATAAAAAAACTAGAATATGTAGATTAAGAGAAGATTTTTGCTGTTTTTGTCCTCTACAGTACTAGAGTTACTATCAATCAAGAGCTATCTCAAACTAAAGAATCTTTGGTGACACTTGCATGTTAGGACCATTTCCAACCTTGTTTGATGGCTAATGTAATTCTCAATTCTTAGAGGAAGGTTGTTGTCGATCTGGATCGTAGATCCACATTCCAAGCTGGGATGGGCTATTTTCATTCCTGTCCCCTTTTACAGTGTGATCATTGATGTTTCATTCTTCCTAGTCTTAGATTTATGAGGAAGTTTCAGATCTGAATTTCCAACTTGCATGACCACCTAAGCTCCTCCTCCTCCTCCTCCTCCTCTTCCTCCTCTTCCTCCTCCTTCTTCTTCTTCTTCTTCTTCTTCTTCTTCTTCTTCTTCTTCTTCTTCTTCATCTCCTTGTAGCCTTTTAAAATATAATTTCCAGGTCATCGTTGCAGGGCAGAAGCCCATGGGACCCTTCTAGCTGGAGGGCTGTTTCCCTTTCTGGATTGAAGCTTTTTCACTGTTTGGATCCTGTCAGGATTTCCTTTATATAATTGTCTGCTTGGCAGTGCCTTTTAAAAGTATGTCTTCATATTTTATTAAATATTTGGAGTGTTTTGCACAAAGAGGCTTTTATGTTTTCTTTTTTTTTTAAGATATCATATTCCCTTGTTGCTAGAAAGAGAATTAGTTTGCATTTCTACCCTCTTATTTTTAAACCCTCATTTCAGAACAATTCTCTAAAGGCCAGTGACCGATCATGCCAGCTGTATCTCAGAAGAAAACTGCTTGTTATAATTCTATCAAACCTCAAATTAAAAGGAAAGAAATGAAAAGGGAATGGTGAACCATATCCAACAATTTTTTAGCTTGAGAATATATTCTTTTCTGTCACTTGCTTCTTCTTTTTTTTTTAACTTTCAGATGGATATGGCAAATAACTGACCTTTAGTGAGGGTTTGAAGGGGTCATAAAACAATTCTCTTTCATAGTATTTCATTACTGTCACTTCATAGGAGAAATTCTCATCACAGCTCATGCTTACCTTGGGAACATTCTCCTTCCTTAATCCATGTAAAACTATGCTTTTACAAAAAAAAGGATGAAGAACACTTTCTTAACTCATTCACTCAGTTTCTTCATGTGCTGAATATATATATGTATACACACACACACACACACACAATTAGTACTCCCTACAATCTTTAATCACAAATCCCTCCTAAACCATGTAAATAAATTCATTAGTATAATCATCCATTAAAATAATGCATAAAATTACCTTTCATGTATGTTTTTAATTCTAAGTATTTAATATTTTAGGTTACATTTTTATTATTATATTACTAAACTCATTGCATTATGATCTGAGAACATGAATATATGAATATATATATATATATGTATAATTTTTGAATATTTAAAACATTATAGCCAATGGCCTGATAAATATTATTTTAAATACTCCACAGCTATACAACAAAATGTATTTTAAGTTCAATGGATGTGATGTTTTATACATTGAAAAGTGTCTGGGGCCACCTGGGTGGCTCAGTCATTTGGTCATCTGACTTCAGCTCAGGTCATGACCTCACAGTTTGTTGAGTTCAAGCCCCGTGTCGGGCTCTGTGCTGACAGCTCAGAGACTGGAGCCTGCTTTGGATTCTGTGTCTCCCTCTATCTCTGATGCTCCCCTGTGCTTTCTCTCTCTCTCTCAAAAATAAACATTAAAAAAATTACAAAAAAGAAAAAAGAAAAAAGAACAGTGGTTATATACTATAACAAGTACTTTTCTTTTTCCATGAGCAACCTTATGTGGTGTTCTGTTCAAGATCAGGTTTTAGTATTTTATATGAGAATTCTGATACTAAATCATTTCGTTTTTTAATAATTTATTGTATCTAAATGGCAACTTGTCAGATTTCCTTGAATTTAAGATGTTTATTGGGAATCCTTGAATTTGCATTGTTTTTCCACTGTTTTAGTTTTTCAAACTGAAGGCTTGGGCATTTCTCCATTTTGTGAGTATTGTCTTTAATTATTTAATTATCTCTCTCTTCTGTCCGCTCCGTTTCTTATCATAACAATATTTTTATTAGCATGTGTTATTGAAACTCTTATTCCTTCATATTTTTCTCTTTATATTTTTACTCTAAATGTTTAGATATTTCTTCAATTTGCTAACAGAGGTCAGTAATTCAGGTATTGGTGGTGATTATCCACCTTCCAATTTGTCTGTTTTTTGGAGGTTTTTGCTGTTGATTTGAAGCTGCAGAAGGTCGTTGTATGATTCCTCTTGGCTCTTTTTAAATAGTGCCAACACAATTAATATGCAAATGTAGTCTCTCTCCTTCAGTGACTGTCTTGATTTAAACATTATATTTAGTGCCTCTATCTGTCTTTATACCAGCGCTATCTAATAGAAATATAATGTGAAATAAAGTGTTAAAGTAATATACAAATATGCCAAACATTTACCTAAGCATGAAAGATATGATTTTACATGTTGTTAGTTTCCATATTGAAAATAAGTAATAAGACAAAGGTGAATTTAATTTTGATAACATACTTTATTTAACTCAATAGATAGAAGATATCAATTATATCAAAGTGTCATTTTACTATGCAATCAATATAAATATTAATATGATACTTTATTTTATTTCTGTTACATGTTTTTAATGGTTGTATGTTTTATACCTAAAGCACATCTCAATTCAGTCATCAATGTTTCATCATTTAAAATGAAGTGTGATCTTCCATCATGCTGGTCACATTTCAAGTGCTTAATAGTCATATGTATCTAGTGGCTACTATTTTAGACAATTCAATTGTAGTACTTGGCCACTTTTATGTGTTGCTATTTGACTTTTTTTTTCCTTGTATTAGTTGTGGGTCCTAGAGTGCAAGGAGAAAGTTTAATTCCATCTTCCTGCTTTTTAACAGGATTAGGACAGGGAAACCTCAGCTGACCTATTTACTTTCTTTCTTTTCAATTTTTGTGAGGCCAGAGACAATAGGAATTTTGAAGCAAGACCAATATCTTAGGTCCCTTGGGGCCAAGCTATGAAAAGATACACATAGACACACAGGCATGATAATATCAAAAATATATACATATGAAGAGAATTAGAGGAAATTTGACAGTCTTTAATGATAATCTCTTAGGAAACCAAGAACAGAAGAGATTAAATTTAATGAAACCTCATTACTGAAAATAAAAGGAGAAATGATTAATTTTGTTGTGAAATCTATTAGAAGAAAGAGTAGGACACACATCACTAAAACTGCTCTTCAATATATGAAAAGTCTGAAAGAAAGAAAGAAGGAAAGAAAGAAAAGAAGAAGAGAAGAAGAAAGAAAGAAAGAAAGAAAGAAAGAAAGAAAAAAGAAAAGAAAATCATTTTAATGACAAGAGTTGCAGAGGAAAGCTACCTTTATTTGAGATAATTTTACTGTCCAAGTAGAACATCTGAGAAAACCTAGAAACAACTTATTAATGGTTAAAAAATTAGTAATATTGCTAGACATAAGTCAATGGGGGATAAATAAATACTTCTTCTTAAATAAAAATAAACAGTTTTTAGGTGCAATACAAATGAAAGAAGTTTTTATTCTAAATAAAATGAAGAATTCTCAACGCTTGTTTTTATTACCTGAAATCTGGATCATTTCCCTTGAAATTCATATTTGGATTCTACATAAATGTGACCTTCAGCAACTAATTACAGCACTCAATGTTTATGGTCCGATATTTCCATATTATAATATATAGAAAGATGACTTTGGGGAAATTGCAAGCATGAATGCAGCATATCACCAACTGTCAAATTTTGAGTGTGCCTTCTAAATAGTTTTTTCACAAAATATATGTAATGCTTTATCCCTTAGCAATATACTCATTCTCATTGGGCTTTGGCTATCAATTTTTGGACACTGCCTTGGTGGAAAGATGGATTCTGTGTCTTAAGCTTCTGTACTTGGTGGATCAACCAATATGTTTCTCCTTCTAATCAACAGTCTCAGATGTTCTTTTCTTTAAAATGTTTATTATTTACTTTTGAGAGACTGAGAGAGCACAAGCAGGGAGGGGAAAGAGAGAGGGAGACACAGAATATGAACCAGGCTCCAGGCTCTGAGCCGTCACCACAGAACCCAATGCAGGGCTTGAACCTACAAGCCATGAGATCATGACCTGAGCATAACTTGTACACTTCACTGACTGAGCCCGCCAGGTGCCCCTGCAGTCTCAGAGGTTCTATTGACAATGAATCAAGAGTAACCAAAAATTGTGATAATTTATCTCTGGATACTCTGTCATAGTGCTAGTTAGTATAATATTCACTCACCGATAATGGACATTTCTGTAATTTATGCTTCCCATTATGGTAGCCACAGCCATGTAAAATTATTGTGTAACTGAGGAACTGAACCTTTAATTTTATTTAAGTTTATTGGTTTAAATTTGTATAGTTTTGATCATGACTCATGGCCCCTATATTAAATAGCACTGCTATAGGCCAACACAGCCAATAGAAAAAAAAAATGTATCATCTATGGGGCACCTGTGTGGCTCCTCTGTTAGGCGTCCAACTTCAACTCATGATTCATGAATTCAAGCCCCTCACTGGGCTTTACTCCGACAACACAGAGCCTGCTTGGGATTCTCTCTCTCTTTGTCTCTCTCTGCCCCTCCCTACTCTCTTTCTCTCAAAATAAACTTTACAAAAAATGTATGATCCAGTGGTGGATTCCACGTTTAAACATTAATATGCCCTTTTAAAGTGTGTCTTGTTTTACTCTGAATAGCCAAACTAATGTTGAAAAGAGAAAAAGAAAAAGCTGGCGGCATCATAAGTCTGGACTTTTGTATCACAAAATTGTAATTATCAAGACAGTATGGTAGTGGCACAAACACAGACACATAGATCAGTGTAACAGAATAGAGAATCCAGAAATGGAACCCAAAAATGTGTGCCCAACTAATCGCTGACAAAACAGGAAAGAGTATCCAATGGAAAAAGGACAGTATCTTCAGCAAATGGTGCTGGGAATACTGGACAGCGACATGCAGAAGAATGAACCTGGACCACTTTCTTACACCATACACAAAAATAAACTCAAAATGGATGAAAGATGTAAATGTGAGACAGGAAGCCATCGAAATCCTAGAGGAGAACACAGGCAACAACCTCTTTGATCTCCACCACAGCAACTTCTTACTTGATCTGTCCCCAGAGGCAAAGGAAACAAAAGCAAAAATGAACTATTGCGACCTACCTCGTCAAGATAAAAAAAACTTCTGCACCGGAAGGAAACAATCACCAAAACTAAAAGGCAACTGACAGAATTGGAGAAGATATTTGCAAATAACATATCGGATAAATTTAGGGTTAATATCCAAAATATATAAACTCAACACCCAAAAATATATATCAATTCAAATATATATCAATATATCAAACTCAACACCCAAAAAACAAATTATTCGGTGAATAAATGGGCAAAAGACATGAATAGATGCTTTTGCAAAGAAGACATCCAGGTGGTTAACAGACACATGAAAAGATGCTCAACATCACTCATCATCAGGGAAACACAAATCAAAACCATGACGAGATACCACTTGGCACCTGTCACAATGGATAAAATTAACAACACAAGAAACAATAGATGTCGGTGAGGATGTAGAGATAGGGGAACCCTCTTACACTGCTGGTGGGAATGCAAACTAGTGCAGCCGCTCTGGAAAACTGTATGGGGGTATCTCAAAAAATGAAAATAAAACTACGCTATGACCCAGAAATTGCACTACTAGGTATTTATCCAAAGGGTACAGGTGTGCTGTTTCAAAGGGGAACATGCACCATAATGTTTATAGTAGCACTATCAACAATAGCCGAAATATGGAAAGACCCCAAATACCCATCGATTGATGAATGGATAAAGGATATGCGGTATATGTATACAATGGAAATATTACTTGGTGATCAAAAAGAATGAAATCTTACCATTTGCAACAACATGGTTGGAACTAGAGTGTATTACATTAAGGGAGATAAGTCAGCCAGAGAAATACACAAATCATATGATTTCACTTATATGTGGAATTTAAGAAATAAAACAGATGAACATAGGGGAAACAAGGCAAAAATAAGATAAAAACATTGAGGGAGACAAGCCATAAGAACCTCTTCAATACAGAGAACAAACTGAAGGTTGCTGGAGGGGTATTGGGTGGGGGGATGGGCTAAATGGGTGATGGACATTAAGGAGGGCACAGTTGGGATGAGCACTGGGTGTTACATGTAAGTGATGAATCACTAAATTCTATTCCTGAAATCATTATTACACTAATGATTAAATGACTTGGATTTACTCTTTTTAAAATGTCATTAAAAAGAATGTGTCCAGTTTTGATCTTTATGGAAATAATCTCACCTTTCATAGATCAAAATAAGGAAGCATTTTCTTTCCAACCCAAAATGTATTGATTTGACTACAGTATCATGAAAGTATCCTTACACAGGTTGACTAAACAAATAAGCCAAGAAACTCTTCAAGGACACAAAAATATTTGCTGGGAAAGCAGAACTTATTTGTCCTTACCTGGGGTATACATAGATTTTGTGTCTTGCTACTATGTGAATCCCTACTTAACCCATGATATAGACATGGTTACTCTTTCAAACGTAAAAAATTAGGAAAAATGGGTAAGTGTATGCCCATTCCTTCCCTTCATAATCAGCAGAAATAATATGATGCCACATGTGATATTGTTTTAGTCATACAAATTCATCTTATTTATGTTTATATCTCCAAATAGTCTATGAATTAGAGAAATCATCTAGATTTAAGCCAAACAAATTACATTTTAGAAAAAATTTCCCTGGGCAATAGCAATCATGAGAACTTAAATTCACTTGTTTCCCAATAGCCACAGATCTGTATATAGATATAGATATAGATATAGATATAGATATAGATATAGATAGATATATAGATATATAATATATAGATATAGATATAGATATAGATAGATATATAGATATAGATATAGATAGATATATAGATATCTAATATATAGATCTATATCTATCTATCTATATATATGTTTACAAATCTACTGAGATATAACTGACATAAAACAAAGTTCACGTTTAAAACGTTCTTTGCGGGGGGGGGGGGGCACCCTGGTGGCTCAGTCAGTTAAGCATCTGACGGTTGATTTTGGCTTAGGTCATGATACCACGGTCATGAGATGGAGCCCCATGTTGGGCTTTGCACTGAACGTGGAGCCTGCTTAACTTCCTCTCTTCCTCTCCTTTTGCCCCTCCCTCACTTGTGCGCATGCATGTGCACTCTCCCTCTCTCTCTCAAAACAAATAACTAAACAAACAACCACAAATAAATAAAGTGTTCATCTTGATAAGCTTTGATATATACATAATCCTTTTAATCATTCCCACAATCAAAATGCCAAATTGTCTGCTCACGTTTAACTGCATAGTTAACAGAAAAATGATCTGAAGTGAAAGTCAGATTTTACACTTCTACAAGTTTTACAAGTTTTGTAAAAATCTTACAAGTGTTAACAATTGTATATTCTGCATGGAATAACATCAAGGGAAGCTCCACTACCAATGGAAAATAATATCAATAGTTTCTCGCCTGTAATGTTTAATATCCAAACTTAGAGAACCACGACGCTAAATCACTAAATCACCGCAGCATGCTGAGGAGATTGAAAATAATCCCTTGTCAATCAGTGCTAATTTCATTTAGCTACGTCACCCAGTATAGTCAGTTTATGCTGCATAAGCGTTCATAGAATAGAGTTCAAGGCTCTTAACGACAGAAAGAAAATTGGCTCTTTGCACAAAGAAGACAAACTTATGAGAGAAGTCATTTTACGTGTCCCTGAGGAACAAATTAATCCATAAATGTTGGAAAATGGCCGTTCTGAAGAACATAGGACTTCATTTTAGTAAATGAGAGTGGAAATGTACAATAAGAAATGTTATGTCTTTTAGAATTTCTGTGTGGATTCATATAATTCAATTCATTAGAATTCTTATTAAATAGATGCTTATGTATGTATGCCTGTGCATGTGTGTGTGTGTGTGTGTGTGTGTGTATTAGAGATTGTTGCCAATATTCCATGATTCACTTGCCTTTCCTGAACTCCAGTTACTTCTATCTATTATTTTGTAAAGGGGTTGAGTACATTCAGTCCTCTGAAACATCGTATAAACATTATAGCAAAAATCATTACTCTCAAGGGATAACATCTGTCTAGCCTCTTGCAAATTATAAAAAATATCCTTGATTAATAACTTTTAAAGTAGGCAGAAAAAACATTTTTAAAAAATTTTTAATGTTTTTCTTTTAAACTTTATTATAGAGGAAACTGAAAATCTAGAATGAAAAAAAATCACAAGGGATGTAACAGGGATGAACTAGAGAAAAATTCTCTTTCTCAAACCATGGATTCTGTTCTCTTCATTGTTAATTCAATTTAACTTGGCTTTCGAATATAAATAGCAGCAATGGGATGTAAAGAACCAAATGCCTAATGGCTAATAGTATCTTGGCAAACAATCAGACGATGATATGAAAATGGCATGATACAATGGAAAGAATATCACACTGTAAACAAGGAACAAGACTGTGGTCCTAACTCCCCGATGACAAGCTATGTGCTATAACATCACTGTTAATACGACTGGGTGTAAGTCTACTCATCTTTAAAGAGCATAGTTAAGGCTTATGATCTCCGTTAGTTGATGTTTCAAAAATTCTACACTTTTTAAAAATGTCCTTATCTGACTTCACTCAATTCAAGGTATTTTATTTTAAACACTTAATCATCAGTGTCATGAAAGAGGTTAGATATTCCTAAGGATGCACACCCACAAACTTTAATTCTTTCATTAACATGCTCATTTTCAGAGATCTGGATACTTAATTTTTCTGAAAACGTTCTTGGAAATTCAGTGTTTGCTCTCTATAGGCAGATGCAAGTATGCTCAAATGTGTGAATCTATTCTGAAATTTTTGCTTCATTTTGCCATAAATGGTTTGTGATACTTCAGTATCTGTGATTACTTTTTAGGTTAGGAAGAATATGACTAATGACTCATTACCATCTGTGCAATCCGATGTCACGTATAATTCCTTGAAGTAATAAGTGATACTTACCAGTGTCTCAAATTCAGCATCTTGAATGGATTATGAGAGCATTAAGAAACTAAAACCTTATGTACCAGTGGGAATATCACATATCAGTTTTCTCAGAACTGAATTCCAAAAAGTCTTGCACAAACTCTCCATGATAGTCAAGTGAACATGTTACAAAAATGAACGTGCCTAAAGAAGTGAGTGTGTAGGGGGACTAGCTGACTCAGTGGATGGAACATATGACCTTTGATCTTGGAGTTGTAAGTTCAAGCCCCATTGTTGGGTGTAGAGAGTACCTAAAAGTAAAATCATAGAATCTAAAAAAAATAACTATGTGAATATGAGGAAAATTAACAATATTGACAAATTCTCCCATGATGACATCAAACAAAGCTATTTATTAAAATGGAATACATAAATCTTAATAAGGAAAACACCAAAAAAAGGCTGGGCACAATATTTCCTGGACTTTACCTCAGTTGTACTAACGAAGGGTTTAGTGTTTCTCAGTTTGGGGTTTGTTTCTCTTGTTTTTCACACAGATGTCCCTTTCTGTGAGAAGTAAACTCTAGTTTTTCACATAAATACCAAAATCTGTGCAGTTTGTAGCTAAGTGCTAGTCAGTTATTGGACACACAATTGTATGCTCTTTGTTCACACACGTGGCCCACAACTGAATTTCATTCTCAAGTTTGGGGAAATTTTAATTTAAAAATTTACAGACTGTATCTTAGATCACTTAGATTTAGTTCCAGGTGGATATCACTAATAGATGTGACAGTGACAGTTTTAAATGGCTTATACCTAAAAGTAGTATGTTTTATGTCTTGAACATTTTGGTGTTGAGTTTATTAATTTTCCTCACCTGATTAATGGAATATTTCTTAAACTTGGTAACATTGCGTGCTAAGAATGTGGCCACACAGTCTATTGATTCCAGATGAAGAACCAAATTCCATGACATTCCAACTATGGTATTTCAGACATGGCAGAGTTTAGGATCGGCTACTTGTGTCTGAAGACAGCCATGTGTTTTGAGGGTTTTAGATAAAGCAAAGTGCTCATGCTGAACAATCAATACTCTGGGTGCTCTGGTTTCAAAATTTGGTTGCAAATGATATGGCTTAGAAGGGAATATGAAGTGTTCTGAAAACTCATAAAGTACTAGGTGATGTAGATTGTTTCACTTAATCTGCATAATGAGTTGATGAGTTAGGTATTAATATTTTTATAGGGATTTAGACAGGTAAAAAATCTTACCCAAAATCCTACAGCTTTTGCTTGGAAACACTGAGATTTACGACCTGGATTTCTGACTCTGCAAAGCTATGATTACATATGCTTAGCATTTCTCTTAGAAAGAAAATAATCAAACAATTAATATTTACTAAGTTGGAATCAATATATGAGCTACAAGTCAGTCCATACTTCTTAATATAGGCAACCTTTCTTCAAATGAGATGTAGATGAGAGTCAGTGTATTAGAGATTATAGCATGGGTTTTAGGATTCTATTAAAATACAAAACTGTACCCAATTAAGACCACATTTTTTACCATTAGTATATATCCCCTTTGTCCAACATAACGGAAAAGTGAATTTATTTCATCACATACTTTTTAATGTGTTCTGTTATTTGACAGAAATTATCCCCAGAACTTGACATTTTAAAAATGCAGGTAATTATGTTTTATAATGAGGAAATTTTCAACTGCCATGATGGACCTCAGAATGGAAATTACTGAACACATTGACTATTAAATTAGCACCCTGCCTTTAGAACATGGATAATTTTAATGTTCCTTCATTATTAAATTTAACCATAAGCAAAATACGTACACGTTTGTTCCTCAATGTTTTCAGAAAGATGGATAAATATATGTACTAGTATTATCAAATAGAATCCAGAAGAAGAAAAATAAATCCTAAAGACAGAGTACTGGCACTAAAAATTAAATGTGAACGTGTCATTAAAAAATCGTCAGAGTATGCAGTGTGGGAGCAATTGGTCACATAATTCTCTTAGTTACACTTACATACAGGTACTAATCATTACCATGGTGACATTTTCCTTTTGAAGGTAGCAATATGTACTTATGGTTAAAAATTTAAAATAATGAAACATATACAAATGAATATTTATGTATAAATACAAACTTTGTATGTATATTAATAGATCCATGCATGTCCCAGTAGCTTGCTAAAGTATATCATAAGGAAAGAAAAACAATCAAAGTGTTTATGAATTAACCTCTAATTACTTGGGAAACAATTTAGTTGTTCCTCTAATAATCAGTAATTTTAAATATAAGAACTTGTACATAAAGGTCATTTTTCTGGTGAAGATTATCCTATACTTATTTATTTGGTTTTCCAGAAAATATATCAAAACTGCCAGCCTTTTGAAAGCATGATATTCTACTTGTACTGCTAACTTGAGAAACTTTGTTCTTTGCCCTTTGTTCAAACTTTATTACAGGCCCTTTAATCAAGATTTTTGTGCCCTGTTCCAACTGTAGTTACAAAACAAGCCAGAGAACCCTACTGTTATAAAGGGAGTAGCAACTAATAAATGATAGACACGATAGCTGTGCCCATAAAGAAACAATGATGTCATAGTACATCGTATCCAAATAATTACTTGACCTTTGGGAATAAAAGTATATTTTTCCAGATATTATTGGAGGAAAGTGAATGTTTTTAAAAACTACATAAATTATTGGGGTGCCAGGGTGGCTCAGTCAGCTAAGTGTCCGACTCTGGATTTCCACTCAGGTCAAGGTCGCATGGTTCATGGCATTGAGCCCTACAATGGGCTCTGCACTGACAGCGTGGAGACTATTTGGAATTCTCTCTCTCCCTCCTTCTCTGCCTCTCCACACTCACTCTCTCTCTCAAAATAAATAAAAATAAACATAAATATACAAATATAAATAATATATTATACCTATAAATACATATATAACACCATTATATATAATTTATGTATCAAAGATGTGAGACTTGCCCAACACATGACTTCTGACCACATGAAGTGTTTAAGTTCATCATAGACAAGGAGACAGAGGAGACAGAGAAAGGTATCTAAGATAGAAATAAATAAAACATTCATTATATTATCATTCAATGAAAGTAGGGTTTCATATAAATTATGTTCATTTTTGACACTTTATGACCAATTTTCACTGCCAAACTATTGATATGATCTTCATATGCAATGATCACTTAAAGTGGTATTTTTATGGGGAAAAAAATCCCAGATTTTAATATTGAAACATTTAAAAACAATAGTGTTCCAAATCAAAGGTTGTGAAATTGGGGATGGTTGATATTAGAGAAAAATGTGTGAAAAGTCTGTAGAACTGATCTGCATTGTCTTTGCAACTTTTCTGTACATCTAAAATTATTTTGTATTGATTTTTTATTAAAGCATATTGAAGTGTGGCCCAAAGAATAATATACCCAAGTTCCTGCCTAAAAAGTGACTTACTCTTCTGATATTTCTTACTTTGTGTTAAGGTTTGCCTGGTATATTCCTATAAAATGAGTAATTACTCTCCTACTCTTGGCCCAATCCCTGCTTTTCCCATTCCCAAGATATTCTTATTTCTAGAGGGCTGCTGGTCTGAGTTGTGACATTTCTCTTGCTTATCAAATTGGCTGAATTTAGTCTGGTTAAAAAAAGTTGGTTGTGGGGGGGGGGGAACTTACTTTCATATCTTCTGAAATCTCTTAAGATGTCCTTGCAGTATAATTCCTTTTTACATAAGTTGTGTGAAAATTCACTTTCAAAAGAAACAAAAAATGACCCACCAAGTAGCAAATGAGGGCCTCAAGTACTCAAATTGTGGCCTCCAAATACTACTTCCCACCAAAAGGAAATGAGGCTGCTTAGAAATCCTTTCTTGGAAAGAAAACTGTAAAACATCTACTAAAGAGCTATAAATTAGGCTTGAGGTCCAACCTGAAAAGACCAAATAGCCAAAGAATAGGTGATGAGAAAAACATTTCTACAAAATCTTTCAGCCTAAAGAGAGGAAAAAAAATGGTATGAAAATGTCAGAATTATGCAACCTTGAATCAGTTCAATAGATAAATCATCAACAGTTGCTAACTTCACCAAAAGAAATATACCCAGCCATCATATCCCTCCTGTTTGAAACAAAGTTGTATGAAGGAGTCTTGCCAAGAAAAGAAATCATGACAAAATCTGAACAAGCCTATAAATGGGACACAATTTACAGGAAGAAGAGAAGATGATTGTTATTTACCTTATGTGATAATGATTTTTTAAACAATATATTTCATCTCTAAATCTCTAAATCTATATTTTTATCTATACCTATCTATCTATCATCTATCTATCTTTCTATCTATCTAATATGTATTTTTCTCCTTATTTTATATTCCTGGCAATCAGCAAGTGGGGTAAGAATCCTAGATAGTCTGATTTCTAATGCAATTACAAGATCATCTCATTATGTTTTTATTCATATAAAACATATTAGTAGTAGTTCATATTAGTAGTATTTTATTTTTTTGAAAATTCATAGTTAATGGATGTACATCATTAATGTGAATAAACATACAAAGGTTGTAATACTCATTAAGCTGTTTACATCCTCTGTAACACAAACAGACACATGCACACACACATTTTCCATTGTGCTAGTGTAATCACTGTACTTATAAATTCTGAACACATTACTATTTCCAAGATAAAAAATGGCTTCTGATATATTGATTATATATAGATATATATATATATATATTGATTATATATATATATATATATATATATTTAGCTTGTTATAAAAATAATCTTGCATAGCTATTACATTAAATACTTTATTATTCTACTAATATTTATTTTCAGAGCTAGGATATTGTATATCAGGCAATAATTTTATAGGCTGACTAGTATCTAAAGAAGAAATACATTTTCATCATTATTTTTAATTCAAAATGTCCTATTAAAGAGAAACAACAGGTTTAATATAAATTTTCTGTCTATCCAATACAAAGTATTTTCACTCAGAATTTTACAGGCCAGGGTAGTAAGGAATCTTCAGAATAACAAACCATTCATAGGCAAAGAAAATTTCGACATGGAATTTCTTAATATAGAGTATGATGCATCTATAAAGGTATCTATCTATATCTATATCTATCTATCTATCTATCTATCTATCTATTCTGTTTGCATTAGTACTGTGTATATGCAGGCTGAAATGATAGAATATGATGGCTATGCATTTACATGACCTCCTCTACTACCACAAACAAACATATGTATGAAAATTCTATGCAGATTAATGGAAAGACATGGGTTATTGGATTCTTATTCATCTGCTTTTGAAAGCTACGTCTGCTTGCTGCAGGGTCTAAGGTATGGAGACAGTTAAATAATAAGCCTTCCATCTTCTTATTAATAGTGAAATGTACTACAAGTAATATACAGTGTGGTTGTGTTATCAAGTCCATGTTCAATGTTTCAATGTGGAATTCTTTCATTTCTAGTGTCATTTGAAGTGTTTTGTTTCAACCTTGTTCGAAGTCATTCTTGTCCAGTATTTATGTTCTGTTCTCCCATGTGCTAGACTGCTAGAGCAATTCAAAATTAAATGATTTCCTCCAACCCTTCCCTCTATATTAAAGAAAAACAATAGTTTCTTGAAATTCCTCAGTTGCTATCGCAAATGTTTTTCTGTTGCGCATTACTTTTAAATGTTTTTGCTCTAGATATGAGTAAACATATGATGAATTTGCTATCTACGTATTGTGAATGACCTTGCTAGCTTTCCGTGGGTGAAGCCTCAGAGTTCACAATCCATCAGAATTACCAAAGGGCTACAAGGCTTTATAAACACTGCAAGATTTCTTCCAGTAAGAAAGCAGATTTAAACTGAGTAAAACCTGAAAAAAACCATCTCTTTGTATTCCTCACAGATATCCCCGTGGTTCCAGCAACTGGGGATCTATTGGTTAACCATTGTTTTTACCCACTACATGTAGGCAACAGCAGTTCCATAATGATAAAGAGTCTCAAATTATCTTTTTATTGACTGTAATTACCACAATTATAGTAAAGCCTACGGACAACTGGAGATATATAATTACAACACATTTGTACTTAAAAATGGAGTTCCAATACTTAAAGATCAGTATTTAGTGGGAACCACTCTGAAATAAACTGCCACAAGTGGATTTATGCTAAATTATCCACAAAACTACCAGATGGTTAAAGATGTTTCAATTTTATTTTACAGAATATCAAGTGTAACACATCCAAATGGCACAGCCAAATTTAGAAGGAAACCGAATCCATGTTCAAGACTTTCAAAGTAATGCTTAGACAGTTTTACAATACCTTGAAATCGATGTTGTTCAACTGGATGAATTTTATGTGAAAAGATTTAATCAGTTATATAAATAGTTCAAATTCATAAACCTGAATTCCAAACCAGTTGTTCTTCCAACAACCTATTGAATTTAACTAAATTTTCCAATAGACATATTTGGGGTTCTAGAGATTCTGTCTGGAGGATGCATTTGCTTCAGAATTTGTTCCATTCTCTAATCAAGTAATAAAAAAGCAAGTCAGGCATGGATTATAGCAGCTTAATTCAAAAGCAAAAGATACAGTATGGTTTTGTCATTCCAAAATGAACAAATCCATTAGGATTTGTAGTTCCTCAATGAAAGAAATACATTGAACAACCGAGCCTTGAACAACATCGGTTTGAACAGTGCAGGCCCACTTACGTATGGATTTTTCTCTGTGCATACAGTACAGTACTGTGAATATATTTTCCCTTTCTTGTGGTTTTCTTAATAGTATTTCCTTTTCTCTAGCTTACTTTATTCTAAGAATCCAGTACATAATACATATAATATACCAAATATCTGTTAATCAGCTGTTTATGTTATCAATAATGATTTTGGTCAAATGGGCTATTAAGTTTTGCGGGATCCAAAAGTTATACATGGATTTTTGACTATGAAGGGGGTCAGCACCCCTACCGCCTGCATTGGTTAGGGGTCAACTGTATCTCCAAGGCGATCAAAGGTTAGATTTCACACATATTTGTTACCTGTATTCTTTCACTTAGGATCATGCCAAATTTCTGTGTATTAGACATAAATGATTGTGACTGGATCATGACAAATTATTTTTGCTAAGTATTTTAGTTTGAAGCTATTTTGGGGTAAAATAGCTTCTCTTCTATCAGACCCATTTGATAGTATATCTAGTAATGGCCAATCACTTTCATAGTTTCGCCTATTACAGAGCATATGCAAAAACTATATAGGGATGCCCGGGTGTCTCATTTGGTTAAGGGTCTGACTTCGGCTCAGGTCATGATCTCGAGGTTCGTGAGTTCAAACCCTGCGCTGGGCTCTGTGCTGACAGCTCAGAGTCTGGAGCCTGCTTCAGATTCTCCCTTTCTCTCTTCCCTTCCCCCACCCTGTCTCTTTTTCTCTCTCAAAGATAAATAAACGTTAAAAAAAAAGAAAGAAAGAAAGCTACATAGAAAAGGGGATGTCCATAAAAGTACAGGATCCAAGAATTTGCTGTGTTACACCAACACCTCTCACAAAATGTATCTACTCTCCATTTTACTTATCATCTTTCCCCACTCCCAAACCACCCTACTACCCAGAGCTTCATTTCAGTAAGTTTGCCTTTTGTTCCTGCTCTATCCATTTACCGGAGTCTTTTCCGACTGTATAATTCCTCGGTTTTCTCTCTACTGAATTTGGTGTCCTTTCTAATTTAAGCACAGCATGACTGATTTGGGCTTAGACATTAAGAACTTGTTTTTAATTTCTCCTCCATTTCTAATAAGTAGTATTTTCTCTTAACAGATCTGCATGGCACAGGCAAAGCTATGTATGTTTGCATTCAGCTACTTTTCAGTGCTGCACAAAGTGGGGAAAATAAGTCAAATTACATGTTAGAGAATAATGTGTTTTTCCTCAGCTTGAAACCACAGAGCTAGTTAAGGCAGTGTTTTCCTCCCAATATGCTTGTGGCAATGTTTTGCTTCTATTTGGGATTTTAGCACTGGCGAAAAATAGTTGAAGACATTAGAATCATCTTGTTAAAATGACTACACAGCATTCTTTGCCAAGCACTTATTTTAGGAATTTAAGATGTATTAAGAGGTCACTCATGGATTTTACTATGTGCATGCTTCTGGAATTTAGTTAAGTTCCCGAGTATCTAAATTGAGAGAAAATCCTCCCACTACCTTTTAAAATGGCTTAATACTATAAATATACTATGCACTATGACACAAATAAGATGTTTTAAAACAACACCTTCTTAAGGACATTGGCTAGGTTCTTTTCCTGTTCTGAGCAATATTGGAATCTTAATAAAGATGATGAATTAGGGGATAATTGCTACAGAACTTAGGATAGTTCTGGCTTCTGAATAGATAATAAAGATTCAATACATATTTGTATAATAGATAAATTAAAGAGCTTCGTAATGCAAGTGAATAACTATTTAAATAATAGCACAAAATCAGAATCATATAGAAGTTGTTTACATGAAAGAAAATATAATTATATACCAGTTTTATATAAAGTGGGTTTAGTTTTTAACGGCCAAACCCCCTGTACAGTTAGTAAAAACCATTTAAAAAGTGTATGTTATTCCCCTTTTTAGTCATTTTGTACAGTATTAATCAAATTCTGATGCATAGTCTAATGTTCTTGTCCAGCAGCAATCTCCATCAGACTGGCCAGTTGAATTTAGTGTCAGGATTTTAGACCTCAGCCACCAAAATTTTTCAATTCCTACTTGCTCAAGCAGTGAATTTTTATTAACGCTTTCTAGAACGCACACCATTCTGGCCTTTAAGAAACTACATCCTCTAAAATGCATGATTCCTTTTTTGTGTGGAAATCACTTTTTCTGTTCTCTTCTCCTGAACTTCTCCCTCAATGTCTACTTTTCTTCAGTATCCTCAAGCCTACTTGAATTGTGAGATAATTTAATTCCCCCTTTGGTGGGGAAAGAAAGGTACATTGCAGGGATGAATGTGACTTGATTTAAAAATGAAAAGAACTTAGCTTCTTCTCAGACATCAGCACTTTCTCCCCCCAAATCCCAACTAATATCCCATACCACACAGTTTACAATTTTAATAGGTAACCACATCAGTCATTTGTCAAACTGCATTACAGGTTGAACTGTGTGTGTAGTTAATTATATAAATAGTAATGTGTGAACCAAATGGTTTTATATATACACACACATACATATCTATATGCATATACATACATATACACATACACACATACTTATATATGCATATATATAGATATATATTTACATCTATATATATGATATCTATGGTTACTAATAAATAGAAATAGCTGCATGCCTACATGAAAATACTTATTCATTCTTGACCATGATTTTATTGCAGTCTATTAAAGTTGGATGCGTAGCTAGTAAGACTTGGATTTTTAATAGCAAGTGTATTGACATTTGAAGCCTCTGATACAGTGTCCCCCAGCCTCCTTGCCTTGAATCTGTATCTTTCATAAAAGACTTTTACTGAAGAAAAAATGGTGGGAAGAGGGGACTACATCCAAGCGCCTGTGACATGTTTCCTGATTGAATCCTCTCATAAGAAAGGCTGTGATTCGGTTTTGAACTTGTTGAGCCTTCCTTGAAGAGAGAACTAAAGAGGAGAAAACATAGTTTTTTCCTTGCCGCATTTGTCCTCAAGCAATTCTTCCAGCTGGAGGCACAGTTCCACACACCTCTCATATTTTGCAAGGAGTTGTTTCAAACAGCTTTTTACATTTTATTTGATGTTATACCACACATTGCTACTTTCCTTTAGTTGCAGTATTTTCCCAAACCTCCAACTATTCAGAAGACTACTGATCTCACTGGGTACCATGAGAGATTTTCCATCAAATGTTGCCTTTGTTCTGCAGGGAAAAGTGGAAAGTTAATAACTGTTTGAAACTATATTATCTGACATTGTGGAAGTCAATGCTTATCTTTCTATCAAATGCTGCCTTTCCAAAGAGTGAGCACGGCTTCGTAAAGCTGGTATTCTACTCATCCACATGACATAGGGATAGTTTTTAAGTAATTCTGAATTTCAGTTTTCTCATCTGGAAAGGGGAGTGACAGGTCAATTGCCATTAGTGTAAGCATTTGAGGATATTCCTTTGATGGGTCATCAAGAGTAGAGAGTCCACAGATAATGCTACCTGAAAACTCCTGAGTTCTTGGCTCTTGTCACCAATTCCAGGTGGAGCCCAGGATGAGGGGTGGGAAACACAGACAGAGCAGTGGTTCTACAGGTCTCTTCTCCTCTTACTCCTCTTTGTGTTGTTGTGGCTTTGTGTTGTTGTGTTATGCCTGTCATGTTTTTCTGGGTAACGTTTTGTTGACTTTTCCAGTTTTCTTAAATATAGTATCTTAGTTTATTTTACTTCTATTATCTTACCCAGGTGACATATTTCCTCCTGCATAATTCATCCCCTCCCTAGACAGTCCCTCTTGTACATTTTGCCCATTCAACACAGAAGCTCTTCCATAATGAAGTTGTCGGTGGTGCTTTATTATATCTTAAATAAGAAAGACCCAGAAAGATACTTCAAACATGGAAGAACTAAGAAAACAACTTATTGAGGAAGGAAAGTAATTGAGAAGATGAAGTAAGAGGCTAGTCAGTATACCAATTAATCAGGAATTAATCAGGAAAGATCTTAAAAGGGAGAGGAAGGAAAGAATGCTAAAAAAGTGAACAAAAACCGAAGTACTAGCAGTTAAACCTAAATAAATTATATGAAGTTTAAGCTGAAATCTAAGAATTATAAGAAAGAAAACAAATTAAAAACATGGTTTTAGGTTACAAATATAACCACTAATTATTCTAACACAGGAAAGAATGTGACTCGGGAACTAGGAAGTAGAAGTTACCAAAGATCTTATCTTGGCAGGCATGATTCGTATTTAATTTAGCATTTTGATAAAAAAAAATATAAAACTACCACATATGAGCAATGGAGAAGGCACAGACATTTTAAAATTGCTTGCAAGAGCAAGAGTAACATAGGGGAAAGGGAATAGTAACAATAAAGAAAGCATAGTAAATAGTAAACATCCTATAAATATCAAATAGGAATGGGATTGGGGGGAATAGACCAGTCATAACCATAAATAAGTTTTGCTTTTGATTATGTAACAATCACAACCTTCAAAAACAAAAACAACAACAAAAAACAAAACTAGATGCTATATAAAACAAATCTATCTTAAACAGAAAGACAGTGAAACAATGTAGCAGGTGAAAAGAGAGTGGTAGCTGTAGGCAAATATTTTGAAATGGAAGAATCTCCAGGCACCAGCTTGTTACTAGAAAAGGCAATAAGTAGTTTTGCACCATTGGTGTTATAGAAAAAATACATACATATAGATATTCATGCAGAATACATTTATGTCAACTTTTAAATACCAAGGCATATACATAAATAAATGCAAGAAATAAAAAGTGTGGTATTGATGTATCTTAAGCTGCTTGCAGAAATACAAGAAGAAGACGGATGATAGGGATCACCATTATTGCTCTAGACACAACTCTATTCTTATTTCTACAACTAGTATGCAGATGTGTATTACTTTCACATTTCAAAAAGTTAATTTAAACAAGAGATCTTGGGGTACCTGGGTGGCTCAGTCAGTTAAGCATCCAACTCTCGATCTTGGCTCAGGACATGATCTCATGGTTTGTGAGTTCAAGCCCATGTCGGGCTCCGTACTGACAGCATGGAGTCTGTTTGGGATTCTCTCTCCATCTCTCTCTCTGTCCCTGCACACCTCACACTTTCTCCTTCTCCCAAAAATAAATAAATAAATAAATAAATAAATAGGTATTTAAGGACTGTGACACTGTTGGAATTTATTGTTAGGTAATGGTCTGATCAGATAATGCGCATTGTGTAATTGCAATGTCCTTTCAGTTTGGTTTGATATACTTTAAAATGATATACACAACACAAGTAGAAGGTCACTCTTATGTATTGTGCCCTTCTTGTTACTTGCTAGTTTTGAGGAATAATCTTATGATATATTTAAACACTTGTCAGTTACACATGTAGATGCCTATAAAGACGTTGAGGAATATAGGCATTAATCTCATTGGTCTCAAATGATATAAATGAAGTAGAAACTGTTGGACAAATTCTTTGGTTGTGCTGGAGTACTTTCCAACGCTTCTCTGATATTTTCCATTGAGAAGGGCACACATATATTGTACTGTCACAGTCCAGAATAAAGAGCCATTTGGATTAAACAGAAACAATAGTAAACAAAATCATTAAAAAACTTGAAACAGGGGAGCCTGGGTGGCTCAGTTGATTAAGTGTCCAACTCTTGATTTCACCTCAGGTCGTGATCTCATGGTTCATGTGATTGAGCCCAGCGTTAGGCTCTGTGCTGATAGCAGCAGAACCTGCTTGAGATTCTTGTTCTCTCCTTCTCTCTGCCCCTCCCCTGCACTCATGCCCTCTCTCTCTCTCTCTGAACTAAGTAAATAAACTTAAAAAAATCTTGGAACAGAAGTTGAATACTTCAGCTATGAATGAAAACTCACTTAAAATAGAAAAGAAAAACATGGTGGAATACAAAGAGCTATGAAAGTTTTGAAAATGGACCTAATTTACAAACGGAAAATAAGTTTCTGTTCATATGTTTACTGAATAAAAACATGATCTATTATTAATATAATGTAGGTTCAATTATTTCATTTATAATAATTATATTATTTACAAACCTTGTTTTTTTTTTTCTCCAGAAGAGTGAAAGCATTATGCAAAATCCATGCACTAGATCAAGACCAAAAAAGTAGTAAGACAAATACGGATCAATGAAAGGAGACCAATGAAAGATCAATAGAATAGAGAAATACAGAGAGAAATTTTAGTAAGTGGCCCATATATTGCTGTAAATAGCTCAGACTCAAATCTGTTATATAATTGTACTTTCCAAAAGTCAATAAAGTACAAAATCACCATTGGTCATGTGAATTAAATTTTCCATAAATAAAGAAAAAAAATCTATCATGCAGTTATTTTAAGATCATAAATATCCTTAACAGTGAGACCTCTAATTTTTGCCTTTGGTGGGTCTTGAGCTGCATCAATAGATACCATTGTGTAATTAGTAACTAATCCAGAAACTCTTTGTAGTAAATATGACAAGGATTTGTATATTTGTGTCTAAAATTCCCTCTGTGAGGAATAATGCCATAGAGTCAAAACACATTCTAGGAAAAGTTGTGTTTATGGCAGAAATGTTTTTGTGGCTGGAATGTGAAGGATGTCAACCTGGCATGGGGTGTAGTTCAAGTACACAGCCTGTGGTTTGACCCCATCCTTATTTAGCTTTTCTTCTATAAACATTACTATGAGTTCAGTGTGTCTCTGAAACCTCACATGTTGAAGTCTTAAAACTCAATATCTCAGAACGTGAACTTGAAATAGGGTCATTGCAGATATAGTCAAGTTAAAATGATATTATTGTGGGTGGGCCCTAATCTAATATGACTGGTATCCTGAAAAGGGGAATTTTGGACATGGACACAGATACGCATAGAGAGAAGACAATTTGAGGAGACAGAGAGAATACCATGTGATGATGAAGGCAGATGAGTTGATGTTTCTACAAGTCAAGAAACCAATCTTGATAACACTTTGATCTTGTCCTTCTAGCCCTCAGAGCTGTGAGACAATACAGTTCTGTTGTGTAAGTCACCCAGTTTGTAGTGGTTTGTTACAAGAACTCTAGGAAAATAATACAACCATGCTTTTGATAAATATTGTGTTGCTGTGTTTTTGAGCTCGTGTTGCTGTGTTTTTGAGGATGTAAATTCTGAGAAATACCTAGAGATGAGTGTTCTGTGTTGCAAGATAATTCCCTGTGTTTTATCTTTCTGCAACCCTACTGATATGCTTTACTAGGGCAAGTATTTTCGTCTTTTTGTTTGTTGATATAATCCAAGAGACCTGAATGGTATGTTTGGCATATGGTTGACACTCAATAGATATTTGTTGCATGAATGATTGAATCCTCTTATGAGAGTTGAAGGATCTAACCATTACTTCTCCATAAGTAGACTGCTATTCAACCATATCACAGATGTAGACCAAGGGAATACTTATCAGCAGTTCCAAAAGATTTTCTCAGCAAATAGTTATGCGTCAGACCCATAAGGGAAAATATTAAACTGAGCCTCTAAACTCCCATATTAAAGAGAACACCAGAATGCTGTTTTCAAAATTTGTTTCATATCCATCATTGAAACCAGATGTATGAAGGAATATTGAGAAATAAAAGCCACAATGGAACATAAGCTTGGAAATTTTCTACACGTATCTTTGTCTAATCATTTAGAAGATGCCTTTAGATAGAGTTTTTACTCGTCCGTCTCTCCAGAAGCTATAAAAATAATTGGACTTATACATAACCTAGCAAATCTCAAGAGGTACACGTAAAATCAACTGTTGTTACCTCATTGCAAAAGAAAAGTACGAATGCACCTGACTTTTGCACAACTGCTAAGCAGAAAATAGGAAAAAAAATCCACACATTTAGTTTTTATAATTGTACCGTTGCAATATAGTGGGGGTAATGAGAGTATAGATGGTTCTTGACTTAACAATGGTAGGACAAATTGATTTTTCAACTTTGCAGTGGTACAGAAGCAAAAATGAAATGTATTTAGTAGAAATCATACATCAAATATTGAGTGTGGATCTTTTGCCAGTGATCTGTCATCCAATCCTCTCTCGTGATGCTAGTCGGCAAAAGACAGTGGTGCGTCCAGTCAGCCACCTGATCAGGAAGGCAAGTGACTGGTACACTTACAACCATCTGTACCCATAAAACACTCTGTTTCTCACTTTCAGTACAGTATGAGGTCAATTACATGAAATAGTCAACACTTAAATATAAAATGGGATTTGAGTTAGATAATTGTTGCCAAACTGTGGGCTGATATAAGTATTCAGAGCATGCCTAAGTTAGGCTAGGCTCACCTATGTGATTTGGTAGGTGTACTAAAGGCATTTTTCATTTAGGGTATTTTCAACTCACGATGGATTTATCAGGATAACTTCATCTTCAATTGAGGCAGATCTGTAGTTAATTTGATCTGCCATTATGATCCAGAAAAGGATCTTGAAATCAGGGTGAGTGCTCATAGCTCAAAGTTTTGA
This sequence comes from Panthera leo, assembly GCF_018350215.1. Taxonomy (NCBI): domain Eukaryota; kingdom Metazoa; phylum Chordata; class Mammalia; order Carnivora; family Felidae; genus Panthera; species Panthera leo. The sequence continues at coordinate 223,359,719 of NC_056679.1, forward strand.
CTGTAACTCTGCTCAACATAAGAAGATGACTAATGAGGAGGAAAAAAAAATCCCTTGTTTTAGTTGTTCTCAGCTAATTTTCTGATTTGTTGAGACTATTCCTGATATTCCTGATGTATAGCTTTCTTTACCGAAGCTTCTGTAAGGATCTAGGCTGAATTTGTACAGCTTAATTTCTGTTGGAGACAAGATCAATGAAGATTAATAGATAATGAGAGGAACATTATGTGATTTTACTGTGATTAAGTCATAATAAAAAAATAAAGTGGTCTGAGGTGGAATAGACATGTTTAAATCTCATCTATATCTCAATTAAAATAGTATGGTAGTGATGATATTAGAAATGCATTTGACTTGATTCTGAGTAAAAGTTCCTACTGCTTTCAAAACAGTTTGGAACAAGGAGTAGTTTCCTGACAATGAAAATCATCATACAGAAGAGTTTTTGTATACTTTGCAAAGTATTTTCTATTTGTGTAGGACAATAGTCTGTAACTAGATGTTTTTCATATGAAAACACTTTGAAAAATACCCAAACATATCTAAAAATAATTTACTGTGTCATCTTTAAATAGAAAAATAAAAGATGTGTGTACTTGGATATGGTTTATGGATGAAAATAAGAAAAAAAAAATAGTGAAGATTGTTATAAGAAAAATATGATTTAAAATCAAGCAGATCTGAGATCAAATATTGACTCTACTTACAAGTAATTTATCATGTTCATATTATTTCACTTCTTGGAGCCTCAGTTTATGGACAAGGGAGGCAAATAATGCTCTAATACAGTGTGTGTGTGTGTGTGTGTGTGTGTGTGTGTGTGTGTGTGAGAGAGAGTATTAAGGACTGTATATAATACTCAGTGTCTTAAGGTGTGGCTCTTTAATAAATAGGAGCTCTTTATGTTAATTAATTATATTGATAACCACGGTCTAAGCCCAAAAGTGTTGGAGTTACTAATCTAAGTATGTCTTCAGCTTGGAGTAAGTCCTTGCACTTGGATATCTGAGCAAGCCAGAATAGCTATTCGGTGGGAAAGTAAAAGTGATATCAACATACAAGTGGGTCAAGCAAAACCTGAACTTTTAAAGAAAACACATATTTAAAATAAAATATCAGATATGAAGACTAAAAGAAGTACTGTGTTAACTCAATCCCCAATATACAAGTATATATATATATATATATATATATATATATATACACAAATATATATGTATATACATATATATGTATATATACATACATATGTATATGTGTGTATACACACACACACACACACACACACACACACATATAAAGAATTGCAAAGGTCCAAGGGAGTGGAAAACAGAAACAGGAAACCTTAGAGCAGCAGATTTCAGAACAAAATAACAGGAAGGTTATGGCTTAAGAAGAAAAACCTAGTCACTGTTGCCTGTGTGGAATAATCAGCAAATGGAAAATATTCTAGGATGGAATATCAGGAATTGTAAGTGTAGGAAGAAGCACATTGCATGGTTTATAGGTGGATAGGAAAGGGTACTTCATTTTTTTGACTTCCATTAGACTCATGGATATACAGTATTCAGTCACAGGAAGAAAACTAATTTTACAAAACACTATGACCAGCAGTAAGTGTGCATCCTCCTGCTAACATTCCTATTATTGTTGGCCCCAAATTTTGGATGTGGGAGAAAGAACTTTAATTTGAATATATACTTAAGGACTAAACCCTAATTCTACTATACTTCTTAGAATTTCCACTGTGCTCCTCCTATTAAGATACAGAAGGAGAATAAATTAAGACATTCCATTTGTGGCAACATTTTGTGAGTCCAGACTCCTTGCACTGCTTTCCACCTGGAAAAATAGAAGTAGAGAATCTTTTCAGGAGAGAATCTATTCCCAAGTGACTTGGGTACGCTCTTTGGCATTATTCTGATTTTCTTCCGGACAATGTGTCTTGAGGTAAAGTGTCCTATGGAGTATGAGGGAGAGCTTAGAATTTATGATCAGAGGGGATAGCCACGATTTATGGCATCCCTTCACGTTCTTCCCTCTTCCCCTTTCTCTTACCTTGAACGTGATTACGAATCATTAACGATCATCTAGAGAATAGGAGATAAGGACCATACCAGAATCAAAAAGTGAGCTGGCAAATTTTTCCTCTTTTCTGCACACTAGAATAATGTTGTAGGTTTGGAATTATCTTTTTTCTTGATCATTTCATAAAATTGACTGAATATATGGATTTTTCAGTGACAACTATTGAAGCTACTGATTCAATTTGGTTAGTATTGATAAGGAAGTTCAGGTTTTATGTGTTACTGAGAAAGTTTTGTGTATGTGTACATTATTGGAAATTACCTATTTATCTATTTTCAATAGGCATTTCTACTTAATATCTATTCAATCTGCAGGCCTATTTTATATTCTCAAAATTATCGTTCTTAGCTGTACTTTATTTTTTAATTTGTCTTGAGATATTAAAAATATTATTAATCCTGTCAAAGAGTCAATCTTGTTTTTTTCTTTCCCTTCCTCTACCTCCTTCTCCTTATTCTTTTTCTTTTATCTCCCTATCTTATTTTCTTCCATTTACTTTATTTCTTCTCTAATAATTTATTACTTTTTCTATGTTCTAAGGGTTTTTTTTTTTTTTTTTAATTTTCGGATCTTGTACCTTCAATCTTTTCTTCTTTTAAAATTTTACATTTAAGGAAAAATTATTCCCATCTACTATTTTGTTTACATCACACTAGTTTAAGATGTAGCATTTTCACTGTCACTTATATCAAAATATACAAAATGAGATATCAACTCCGGAAGATGGCAGCACAGGAGGGCGCTGGGCTCACCGCGCGTCCTGCTGATCACTTAGATTCCACCTACACCTGCCTAAAGAACCCAGAAAACCGCCAGGGGATTAGCAGAACGGAGTCTCCGGAGCCAAGCGCAGACGAGAGGCCTACGGAAGAGGGTAGGAAGGGCGGCGAGGCGGTGCGCGCTCCACGGACTGGCGGGAGGGAGCCCGGGCAGAGGGGCGGCTCGCTGGCCAAGCGGAGCCCCCGAGTCTGGCTGGCAAAAGCGGAGGGGCCGGACGAACTGTGTTCCGACAGCAAGCGCGACTTAGCGTCTGGGAGGTCATAAGTTAACAGCTCTGCTAGGAAAGCGGGAAGGCTGGAGGACAAAGGGAGGGAGAGCTGCTGAGCCCCCAGACGGCAGAGCTCAGCTTGGCGGGGAACAAAGGCGCTCGCCAGCGCCATCTCCCCCGCCCATCCCCCAGCCAAAATCCCAAAGAGAACCAGTTCCTGCCAGGGAACTGGCTCACTCCCTGCAAACACCCAACACTGTGCTTCTGCGGAGCCACCCCTCCAACAGCAGGTCTGACTCCCTCCCGCTTCCATAGGGCCCCTCCTGAAGTGGATCACCTAAGGAGAAGCAAGCTAAGCCTGCCCCTCCAGCCCCCCCCCCCCCCCCCATGCACCTTGCCTACCCACCCCAGCTAATACGCCAGATCCCCAGCACCACAAGCCTGGCAGTGTGCAAGTAGCCCAGAAGGGCCACGCCACCCCACAGTGAATCCCGCCCCTAGGAGAGGGGAAGAGAAGGCACACACCAGTCTGACTGTGGCCCCAGCGGTGGGCTGGGGGCAGACATCGGGTCGGACTGCGGCCCCGCCCACCAACTCCAGTTATACACCACAGCACAGGGGAAGTGCCCTGCAGGTCCCCACCACTCCAGGGACTATCCAAAATGACCAAACGGAAGAATTCCCCTCAGAAGAATCTCCAGGAAATAACAACAGCTAATGAACTGATCAAAAAGGATTTAAATAATATAACAGAAAGTGAATTTAGAATAATAGTCATAAAATTAATCGCTGGGCTTGAAAACAGTATACAGGACAGCAGAGAATCTCTTGCCACAGAGATCAAGGGACTAAGGAACAGTCACGAGGAGCTGAAAAACACTTTAAACGAAATGCAAAACAAAATGGAAACCACGACGGCTCGGATTGAAGAGGCAGAGGAGAGAATAGGTGAACTAGAAGATAAAGTTATGGAGAAAGAGGAAGCTGAAAGAAAGAGAGATAAAAAAATCCAGGAGTATGAGGGGAAAATTAGAGAACTAAGTGATACACTAAAAAGAAATAATATACGCATAATTGGTATCCCAGAGGAGGAAGAGAGAGGGAAAGGTGCTGAAGGGGTACTTGAAGAAATTATAGCTGAGAACTTCCCTGAACTGGGGAAGGAAAAAGGCATTGAAATCCAAGAGGCACAGAGAACTCCCTTCAGACGTAACTTGAATCGATCTTCTGCACGACATATCATAGTGAAACTGGCAAAATACAAGGATAAAGAGAAAATTCTGAAGGCAGCAAGGGAAAAACGTGCCCTCACATATAAAGGGAGACCTATAAGACTCGTGACTGATCTCTCCTTTGAAACTTGGCAGGCCAGAAAGGCTTGGCACGATATCTACAGTGTGCTAAACAGAAAAAATATGCAGCCGAGAATCCTTTATCCAGCAAGTCTGTCATTTAGAATAGAAGGAGAGATAAAGGTCTTCCCAAACAAACAAAAACTGAAGGAATTTGTCACCACGAAACCAGCCCTACAAGAGATCCTAAGGGGGATCCTGTGAGACAAAGTACCAGAGACATCACTACAAGCATAAAACATACAGACATCACAATGCCTCTAAACCCGTATCTTTCTATAATAACACTGAATGTAAATGGATTAAATGCGCCAACCAAAAGACATAGGGTATCAGAATGGATAAAAAAACAAGACCCATCTATCTGCTGTCTACAAGAGACTCATTTTAGATCTGAGGACACCTTTAGATTGAGAGTGAGGGGATGGAGAACTATTTATCATGCTACTGGAAGCCAAAAGAAAGCTGGAGTAGCCATACTTATATCAGACAAACTAGACTTTAAATTAAAGGCTGTAACAAGAGATGAAGAAGGGCATTATATAATAATCACAGGGTCTATCCATCAGGAAGAGCTATTATAAATGTCTATGCGCCAAATACCGGAGCCCCCAGATATATAAAACAATTACTCATAAACATAAGCAACCTTATTGATAAGAATGTGGTCATTGCAGGGGACTTTAACACCCCACTTACAGAAATGGATAGATCATCTAGACACACAGTCAATAAAGAAACAAGGGCCCTGAATGATACATTGGATCAGATGGACTTGACAGATATATTTAGAACTCTGCATCCCAAAGCAACAGAATATACTTTCTTCTCGAGTGCACATGGAACATTCTCCAAGATAGATCATATACTGGGTCACAAAACAGCCCTTCATAAGTTTACAAGAATTGAAATTATACCATGCATACGTTCAGACCACAATGCTATGAAGCTTGAAATCAACCACAGGAAAAAGTCTGGAAAACCTCCAAAAGCATGGAGGTTAAAGAACACCCTACTAACGAATGAGTGGGTCAACCAGGCAATTAGAGAAGAAATTAAAAAATATATGGAAACAAACGAAAATGAAAATGCAACAATCCAAACGCTTTGGGACGCAGCGAAGGCAGTCCTGAGAGGAAAATACATTGCAATCCAGGCCTATCTCAAGAAACAAGAAAAATCCCAAATACAAAATCTAACAGCACACCTAAAGGAAATAGAAGCAGAACAGCAAAGGCAGCCTAAACCCAGCAGAAGAAGAGAAATAATAAAGATCAGAGCAGAAATAAACAATATAGAATCTAAAAAAACTGTAGAGCAGATCAACAAAACCAAGAGTTGGTTTTTTGAAAAAATAAACAAAATTGACAAACCTCTAGCCAGGCTTCTCAAAAAGAAAAGGGAGATGGCCCAAATAGATAAAATCATGAATGAAAATGAAATTAATACAACCAATCCCTCAGCGATACAAACAATTATCAGGGAATACTATGAAAAATTATATGCCAACAAATTGGACAACCTGGAAGAAATGGACAAATTCCTAAACACCCACACTCTTCCAAAACTCAATCAGGAGGAAATAGAAAGCTTGAACAGACCCATCACCAGCGAAGAAATTGAATCGGTTATCAAAAATCTCCCAACAAATAAGAGTCCAGGACCAGATGGCTTCCCAGGGGAGTTCTACCAGACGTTTAAAGCAGAGATAATACCTATCCTTCTCAAGCTATTCCAAGAAATAGAAAGGGAAGGAAAACTTCCAGACTCATTCTATGAAGCCAATATTACTTTGATTCCTAAACCAGACAGAGACCCATTAAAAAAAGAGAACTACAGGCTAATATCCCTGATGAATATGGATGCAAAAATTCTCAATAAGATACTAGCAAATCGAATTCAACAGCATATAAAAAGAATTATTCACCATGATCAAGTGGGATTCATTCCTGGGATGCAGGGCTGGTTCAACATTCGCAAATCGATCAACGTGATACATCACATTAACAAAAAAAAAGAGAAGAACCATATGATCTTGTCAATCGATGCAGAAAAGGCCTTTGACAAAATCCAGCACGCTTTCTTAATAAAAACCCTTGAGAAAGTCGGGATAGAAGGAACATACTTAAAGATCATAAAGGCCATTTATGAAAAGCCCACAGCTAACATCATCCTCAACGGGGAAAAACTGAGAGCTTTTTCCCTGAGATCAGGAACACGACAGGGATGCCCACTCTCACCACTGTTGTTTAATATAGTGCTGGAAGTTCTAGCATCAGCAATCAGACAACAAAAGGAAATCAAAGGCATCAAAATTGGCAAAGATGAAGTCAAGCTTTCGCTTTTTGCAGATGACATGATATTATACATGGAAAATCCGATAGACTCCACCAAAAGTCTGCTAGAACTGATACATGAATTCAGCAAAGTTGCAGGATACAAAATCAATGTGCAGAAATCAGTTGCATTCTTATACACTAACAATGAAACAACAGAAAGACAAATGAAGAAACTGATCCCATTCACAATTGCACCAAGAAGCATAAAATACCTAGGAATAAATCTAACCAAAGATGTAAAAGATCTGTATGCTGAAAACTATAGAAAGCTTATGCAGGTAATTGAAGAAGATATAAAGAAATGTAAAGACATTCCCTGCTCATGAATTGGAAGAATAAATATTGTCAAAATGTCAATACTACCCAAAGCTATCTACACATTCAATGCAATCCCAATCAAAATTGCACCAGCATTCTTCTCGAAACTAGAACAAGCAATCCTAAAATTCATATGGAACCACAAAAGGCCCCGAATAGCCAAAGTAATTTTGAAGAAGAAGACCAAAGCAGGAGGCATCACAATCCCAGACTTTAGCCTCTACTACAAAGCTGTAATCATCAAGACAGCATGGTATTGGCATAAAAACAGACACATAGACCAATGGAATAGAATAGAAACCCCAGAACTAGACCCACAAACGTATGGCCAACTCATCTTTGACAAAGCAGGAAAGAACATCCAATGGAAAAAAGACAGTCTCTTTAACAAATGGTGCTGGGAGAACTGGACAGCAACATGCAGAAGGTTGAAACTAGACCACTTTCTCACACCATTCACAAAAATAAACTCAAAATGGATAAAGGACCTGAATGTGAGACAGGAAACCATCAAAACCTTAGAGGAGAAAGCAGGAAAAGACCTCTCTGACCTCAGCCGTAGCAATCTCTTACTCGGCACATCCCCAAAGGCAAGGGAATTAAAAGCAAAAGTGAATTACTGGGACCTTATGAAGATAAAAAGCTTCTGCACAGCAAAGGAAACAACCAACAAAACTAAAAGGCAACCAACGGAATGGGAAAAGATATTTGCAAATGACACATCGGACAAGGGGCTAGTATCCAAAATCTATAAAGAGCTCATCAAACTCCACACCCGAAAAACAAATAACCCAGTGAAGAAATGGGCAGAAAACATGAATAGACACTTCTCTAAAGAAGACATCCGGATGGCCAACAGGCACATGAAAAGATGTTCAACGTCGCTCCTTACCAGGGAAATACAAATCAAAACCACACTCAGATACCACCTCACGCCAGTCAGAGTGGCCAAAATGAAGAAATCAGGAGACTATAGATGCTGGAGAGGATGTGGAGAAACGGAAACCCTCTTGCACTGTTGGTGGGAATGCAAATTGGTGCAGCCACTCTGGAAAGCAGTGTGGAGGTTCCTCAGAAAATTAAAAATAGACCTACCCTATGACCCAGCAATAGCACTGCTAGGAATTTATCCAAGGGATACAGGAGTACTGATGCATAGGGGCACTTGTACCCCAATGTTTATAGCAGCACTCTCAACAATAGCCAAATTATGGAAAGAGCCTAAATGTCCATCAACTGATGAATGGATAAAGAAATTGTGGTTTATATACACAATGGAATACTACGTGGCAATGAGAAAAAATGAAATATGGCCTTTTGTAGCAACATGGATGGAACTGGAGAGTGTGATGCTAAGTGAAATAAGCCATACAGAGAAAGACAGATAGCATATGGTTTCACTCTTATGTGGATCCTGAGAAACGTAACAGAAACCCATGGGGGAGGGGAAGGAAAAAAAAAAAAAAAAAAAAAGAGGTTAGAGTGGGAGAGAGCCAAAGCATAAGAGACTGTTAAAAACTGAGAACAAACTGAGGGTTGATGGGGGGTGGGAGGGAGGGGAGGGTGGGTGATGGGTATTGAGGAGGGCACCTTTTGGGATGAGCACTGGGTGTTGTATGGAAACCAATTTGACAGTAAATTTCATATATAAAAAAATAAAAATAAATAAATAAATAAATAAAATAAAATAAAATATTTACATATTAGTTACCATAGCCAAGAAGTAAAAAAAAAAATATACACAAAATGATACTATAATATTCTTCCTCTGTTTATTGTTTAAAGAAAATTATTTTCTTTATTTTTTAATAATATCTGTGTACTGTCATAACTCCCCAGGTATTTCCAGAAATAGCACTGTGCCTCTAATAAAAGTGCTAATTAATTCCAAAATATCCTGTAGGTTGTGTGAGGGCTGATGAATCAATTTATAGTGGTATATATTAGCCAATTTCTTGATATGTATTATGGAAAAATACAATAATAAACTTAAAGAAAAAAGTGATATACAGCGTCAGACAATGACATTTTTTAACTCTGTGTCCCTGACTATGTTGTTTCTACATTTTTTAGTCTCATTGTTTTCTTATCAAAAACTTGTTTGTGGGGGCGCCTGGGTGGCTCAGTGGTTAAGCGGCCGACTTCGGCTCAGGTCATGATCTCGCGGTCCGTGAGTTCGAGCCCCGCGTCGGGCTCTGTGCTGACAGCTCAAGTCCTGGAGCCTGTTTCAGATTCTGTGTCTCCCTCTCTCTGACCCTCCCCCATTCATGCTTTGTATCTCTCTGTCTCAAAAATAAATAAACGTTAAAAAAAATAAAAATAAAAACTTTTTTGTGATAATATTTTTCAGGTTTGGGGGAAAGAATAAATTAGATGTTTTATGTAAAGCTTTTCTCCAGCTATAAAGTACTATGAAGTTTTAAAATAACAAAATGACATGTTTCAGAAAAATGAAAAGCTTAAGGTATTAATAAAATACAGTAGTTTGGTCATGAATACTGAATGCTTTGGTATCATGGTGAAAAGCAGAACACTGAACCCCAGACCCTCCTATTATACAATGTGGTTCAGAAAGTATAAACTGAGACATAAAGAAAATGTTACACAGCACAGGTCTTTACAAGAAGCAGTTGTCAAAAACTGTGAAGGGTTTGAGGTTTTATCCTATTTGCAAGGTAACAAGTTACCTTCCCAGTTTCAAAGTGTTAGAGACACCTGGGTCAGGGACAAAGAACATGATTACTCACAGAAAGCATGAGTTTCATGTTCAGATCACCCCCCCTTCCCTGAGCTCTCAGTTCACTTGGGGCAATGTTATATACCCTAGCTGAATGCTATCCACACAATGGGACAGGGTCACGGCCAAAGAACCCCAAGTTTAGGAAACTCCAATTTAGAAGGGGGCTATATGCAAACCTGCCCAATATTTCCCAAGAGATAGGCATTACTTTTATTATCCTGATCTGGAAACAAAAATACGCCCTTTGTTCCAGAAGGAGATAATATATCTGTGTTCCAAAGTTATTTGCTACACAAACATCCTTGAAATAAATATTCTGGAACATGGACTGTCAATGATGCTTCACAAGATCTTTAGAACTGCAAGAGAGCCACTGAGAATTATCCCTCAACAAGAGTATTCAGTACACATTTGTCCTCATTAATAACAGTGATCATTCTTTTTTTTAAAGAAAAAAATAATGTTTATTTATTTTTGAGAGAGAGAGAGAGAAAGAGAAGTGGGGGAAGGACATAGGCAGGGGGACACAGAATCCAAAGCAGACTCTAGGCTCTGAGCTGTCAGCATAGAGCGGTACTAGGGGCTCAAACTCATGAACTGCGAGATCATGACCTGAGCGAAAGTCCGACGCTTGACCAACTGAGGCACCCAGGTGCCCGTTATTACACTTATCATTCTTATTGAAAATCTTATATGTAATTTTCCTAGAAAGCATACAAATGAATACAGATTCTATAAGGAATATTTTGGGAAATAAGATTTTGACATTTATTTCTGTTTACTCATAAGTATGACAATCTTGGATATGAATTACATGACTGGAGAGTCAAGGAATAATCATATGATTCATAACAAAGGATGACATTTATTTGTAATTTCTAAATGAAATGACATTCACCATTTCTCCTGCAATACCTTTTCATCTTGGAATGAGATCACATCATCTATGGCATTTCATGTCAGAGATGGAATAAAAACAATCTAAATGAATGTCTTCTGCTTGTAAAATCTGATAGCTGGTATCAGATAATATGAATTACACATTCTCAAAAAGGAGTTAACGGATTAGTAAGAGCATTTTGGACATACTTAGTACATAAATGATTAATCCATGCTAAAATATAAATCACTGACAAAGGCTTGTCACCAGTCAGTATAATATTGCTAATTGCCCATTTCAAGGAATTACCCAAGTGCAAGAATTTCCCTGACATTTTCTTCAGGCAAGGCAATTGAGAGAAATCTATTTAGTCTCTTTGCAATTTTCCTTTTATGTAAAAGAACTTCATTTACACCCTCTTTATGTAGTAATCCCACTGATCCTCAAGCTGGCTTCCTTTCTTTAATATGCTGTTAGAACTTCCTAAATTCACTTTCAAGACCACTATCTAGTGATTCTCTATTTATTTTCATTCCGCTTGACTTCAGGTTTTGTTTCCATATGAACAAAGAGATCCAAAGAGAGTTACCTGAAGAAAGAGTCTCTGATATGTTTTTGGAGTACAGCTGAGGACACGAATCTAAGCTTGACCTCGTGTAATTTCAAGGGCTCTACATTGAAAAGTAAATTAAGTTGATAGCAAATCCAAACTTGAATGAGTTGTAGACTTAAATTATTAGAAAAAGGGTTTCATCTTGCATTAACAGTCTCTGAAATGTCCCGTGACAAATAGATGGCCCAAGATTTTAAACCATAATGTGAATGACAGTATCCGTGGCCGAAAGCTTTGCAAGATATTTAATGGGGAATCAACTGAATACAGATTAACATAATCTCAGATAATTTAATTTTGATGTGACTCTACAGCAATATTATGTATTAAGGGTATGTGTTCATTTGTTTTTAAACAAACCGCCCTGCTCAAGAACACAATAAATTATCTCGGTAGTGATTTATATAAGACAGACGTGGGACATTTACTTGACAGGAAAAATATGAGCCAACAACGCACTGAGAAACATAGCATATCTAATTGAAACTTACACATCATTATTAAGAGCATAATGTGAGAATTAAAAAAAAAATGATAATCTTTGATAAAGCTCCAGTGGCCACTAAATCTGGAAAACAATATTGCTCTCAGGTCCCAGGATTCCAATTTCTCTTGAAGAAAAAATATGCAAAACAAGTGTTATCTTAAAGTATTTGAAGCCCAGAATAAAGAGACTAGACTTAGTGTGGATGACTCTCCTGAGAAAAATAAGGGAGTTATACAGAAGCAGTTTCCAACTAAAAATTAAAAAGATTGTTCTAATGGTGAGAAATCTAAGCATTATAATGATGAAATGAATTGCTTACTGAGAAGTTACCATCAGCAGAGTTATTTGCGTTATGCTAAATTATTCCTCACCATCTCATGACTCTTGGCCTGCGGAAATTCCTTTCCTGATATTCTGTATTTCTGTGACAGATGTGTAGACTTTAAACATTTCCTTCTTGATACTATTTTTCTTTTATTTTTTCAACAGGAACAATACAAAGCAACATTTTTCAAAACAAAGCTGAAGATAATGGTAAATGGCAAGAGGACATTAATATCAGAAGTATGGTTCAAATAATGATTGTTAACTTAATTCACTTTTTGCACTTGGACTGATATGCTTGTATGACACTAACAGTACATTTAAATAGTCACATTGCTGGGGCAGCTGGGTGGCTCAGTCGGTTAAGCGTCCGACTTTGGCTCAAGTCATGATCTCGTGGTTCCTGAGTTGGAGCCCTGTGTCTGGCTCTGTGAAGACAGCTTGGAGCCTGGAGCCTGTTTTGGATTCTGTGTCTCCCTCTCTCTCCCCCATCTCCCCGACTCGTGCTCCGTCTCTCTCTGTCTCTCAAAAATAAATAAAAACACTAAAAAGAGGTTTTTTTTTTTTTTTTTAAAGAAATAGTTAAATTGCAATCAGCTTTTTTTTTAAGTCACCAAGACAAAATTAAGTTTATGGGGGGTAAAATTTTTTAGCATCGTGTTTTACATTTCGTTGGATAATATTATTTAGGACTAATAATACTTTTAAAGCCTAGATTTGTGGGGCACTGGGGTGGCTCAGAATGTTAAGCGTCTGACTTAGGCTCAGGTCATGATCTTGCGGTTAGTGGGTTCAAGCCCCACGTTGGGCTCTATACTAACAGCTCAGAGCTTGGAGCCTGCTTCAGATTCTGTGTCTCCCTCTCTCTCTCTCTCCCTCCCCCCACCCCAGCTTACACTCTGTCTCTCTCAAAAATAAATAGGGACTGAAAAAAAAATTTTTTTAAAGCCTATATTTGTAAGGATCAGCAACTAGGTGCATAATGTTTCTTGCATATCAGGGTATGATTTCAGAGAGTGATTTGTGCCATCATCCTCTGGTAGCATAAACTCTTCCTTCCACCTCTCCTATGGCGGTTGATTGACTGCTTATTTCTGCCTCACTGCTTTTCTGCATGCACAGCCCCTGGTCCTATAATGATGTTAGGTCAAGGCTACATTGGCCAAGTCCTCACAATCACTACTTGCTATTTTCGAGAGCTAGGGTGTAAACACTGAGAACAGCAAGAAACAAAATCAGCAGAATTTCTTCTTTACAACACTGGAATGATGCATCAAAAATATATTTGTTTCAGTTGATGGTTGCATTCGTTATCTACTGCTGTATTAAAAAAAAAAGTGATCTCGCCATTTAACGGTTTAAGACAGCAAACATTTATTACCCCACGGTTTCTGAGGGACAGGAATCCAGGTGGCACTTAGTGGGTTCCCCCTGGCTCGAAGTCTGTTAGGATTTTATGGTTATACTGTTGGCAGGGGCTGTGGACATATCTAAAAGCTCAACTGGAAGGAAATTGTCTGCGTCTAAACTCACTCTCATAACTGTTGGCTAGTTTTAGTCTCTTGTTACCTGGACATCTGCACAGGGCTATTTCACGAGACAGTGGCTGGCTATCCTGCAACGTGACGATTGGCTTCCACCAGGAAGAGAGAATGAGAGAATCTAACAGAGAATGTTAGAGAATGAAAGAGAAACCAAGATGAACAGCTGAGAATCAGGAGATGGAGGTTTCTGGTAGCCATCTGAGCGTCTGCTTGCCACGTGGTCTTCTGATCTTTGAATCTCTGGATTCCTGCTCAAAGTGGTCAGGGTCTGCACCCAGGAATACACGGCTCTCAGTGGTTTCTGTTTTATTGGCAACCGATGAATCGGTGTTCATGAGTTCTTTCTCAAGGAGAGCACACCCTTACTACATGGCCGGTGTTCATCCAAAATAGTAGGTTCAAACATCTCTTAATAAGGATGCCCTGTGTCATTCTCTCCTATTATTCAACTGAACACCAAAATTAGCATTTGATAAACACAGATTGATTTCTAATACTAAGAACACACTATATTAACCTATTTCTTTGAATATCTACTTTTACAGATTTTCTATTTTCACACAGCTGAAACACACTTATGTCCTACTGTTACCGTTAACTTTACTCCCCTTTTCCGATAAATTGAGAAATTCAACATTTATCAGAGGAGGACAGCTCTTCACATTTTCAGTTTTGTTCCTGGTCACATTCTCCCTTTGCTTCCTGGTTCTAACAACTTTGTCCCTTCATGCCTTGTACTTCCTCTTAACCTATGTTCAGTATATGCTAATTTGGTTTGATATATATTTTGCATTCCAAGTCTTTGACTAGATTTATTACTTGCTGTCAATTGTTCAACCATGACTGGACTGAATGCCAAGATTTTGCTTTAGAAACTGACGTCATAGTTATTAGAAGTTCATGTTAGCAAATACATTATTGCTTCATGTTTAACATTGCTATTGACAATATCTATAAATAGACTCATAATTTATAAGGGTTTATTTAACACTTTCATATTTAATAGTTATAACAACATTGATCATCACAAATTTTCATTTTATGATTAGGTGAACTGACACTTGGGGTTAAGTGATATCTACATTGTACAGTTGTTTAATGGTAAAATCAATAATCAAATCCAGATTTTGTCTCTTGCATACCTTAAAGTCTGTGTACATAAATGGCTACATTGCATAAGGTTAGATTAAGGAAAATTACGTAAGAGAAAATAAGTCATTTTTGAATGTTTTTTTTCTTCTTTGAATAAACCAAGAACACCTAAGAGGAAACTTGTTTGAGAAAACATTTGGTTTAAATAGAATATCCCAAATGATACACGGATGTAGTAGTTTTGGTAGGAGTTGTTCTTATGTTCTGTACCGCCACATGCAAGAAACATGGTATTCATAGATATTCTGCTGATTTTTGGAATGCTGGGTCTCTCCAAGTGTTGGTAGCCCTGCTTCTTATCACACTCTGTGCCAGCATTCTTAGCATGAAATCCACTTATGATAGTGCTAACAAGAGCAAAAGCCGAGGCAAGATTCCTAGGATAAACGTTAAGAAAATGCACTGGCCTAGTGAGCAGTAGACCACTGAAATCGCTCTAATCAATTCAATAAAGTGGATATTAGAATGTGGTATGTAAGCAGTAAATAAATATTTTTAAATGGTATATATATACACCTCCTAAATGGAACTTTTTGGATGTGGAGAGATGGTTCTGATTTATTTTATTTAGAAAAGAAAAAATCTGTACCACGATTTCCATTTAGTGATTTTATCCCTGAAGCTTCTATGTACAAAAGAACATTGCCAAAATTTCAAGTTGTTAATTTTATTTTTTTGATTACATTGCATTAGAGAATTATACTTGGGCAAACATTGCAGAGGGAAATCAGGGATTCATTTATTATCTAATATCCTCCCATTCTTTCTGTCTTCTATGTTATTATCTTCACTAATAAAACATTAGAACTAGACAGAGTTTCTGAAAAAAAAAAAAGGAACAATTTAACCCAATTTATTTTCATAAAGGAATGAGATGGAGATTAACCTTTACTCAGGATCCACTCTTTGTCAAGAGTCCTACATGAGTTATTCCACTTTTCAGTTTTTTACAGTGGCTTTGCCAAATAGATGTTATTTTATAGGTTAGAAAAGTGAAAAGTGCTTAAATAATTTGTTGATAACAATGATAATAATTAGAAGAGCTGGGAGTTCAATATCTTCCCTTAATTCTTCCTTACAGTTTATAAGAGAATACCAAAATGAGGTAGCGATTGTTGCCATAAAGGGTATCCGTTACTTAAGTTCTGTGGGGTATAAATTCTGTGGGGTATCCATTGCTTAAGTTCATTAGCTTGTCTGCTTTTTCCTAGAGAATGATTCATTTTTCAAGTTATGAACTTATCTATACACTGCAAAATGCCAAAATAACATTAGTTGTAACAAATTAAGCAAAATGCTCAGGATGGAAAATTTGAGTTTAAAATTGAAATTGACATTATTTGCAGCCTTGAAATCTACTTATATGGCTTCTCATGGCTGGTTATGGCTAATGAGATAAATAATTTGAAGAGAGAATAAAGTAATTATATATAATTTATATTTGAATAATACTTTGGATTCATACATTTATTCATCTTATGCAGGATGTTTTATTCAATCTGCCTTGCTCTCAAATGACTCTTTTCATCTGTATACCTACTTCCCTCATTCTTCCATGGTACTTCTTACTAATGAATGTATGAAATTCTCACATTATCAACTCTGACACCTTTAATTCTCCTTGGGGGTGGATTCTGTTCCTTTACTTCCATCTGTCACTTTACCAAAAACAGTGATCTTCTCATCACCAAGACCCCCTGTCCCCACTTTATATTTTTATCAACATCCAGCCTTGCCTACTTCTTGGCTTATGGAAATAGTCCTATCTTGGATTTAGGCTAATCAACTTCTTCTCGAAACACCATCTGCTCTATTTCCTTATGACTCACCCCCTTATTTCCTAGAATTCCATCATTCTGGCTTTCTTCTATCTTATCAATATAAACTTTACTTGATTCCAGTGCATCTCACTATGATCCCACTTTCTCTTCTCTCCTTCAATGCCAAGTTTCTTGAAAGGATAGCAGGTGTTCACCCCACGTTCCTTCCTTATATCACTCCAATCTGAAGATTATCTCCACTGCTGCATGAAGGAATTCTAACCTAGATCACCAATAACTTCTTCGTTGCTTACTCTTAATGCAACTTGCATTTCTCATATTAATTACACTCTTTGCAACATTTCACATGCTTCTTTTTTTTACTATTCTGTCTCCATGGTTTTTGCTTTGGTGATTTCGTACCACACCTGATTTTTTTCTTCTATTGTCATATTTCTTCTAAATGTTCCTGTTTCTGCGGATTCTGATCTCCTGTATTTGTCTCAGCTGAATTCAAACAATATAACACCTCCTATTTAGTTTAAGGAGCTTACAATTGCAGACTTCCATTTCCTTCTTTCTAATATTTGCAATTTTATTTATATTTATTTCTATTTCTGTCTTATGTCCACAATACATTATTTCTTTTAACTGAGACAGTCAATTTCATAGACTTAAGATAAGCAAATATATGTTCTATGTTTATCTTTTTTTACCATTCTTAAGACTGTTAACTTTAGCATAGTTCACATTTCCATTTGGTATCATATTCCTTCTTCCTGAAGAACTATTAATAATATTCTTTGTAGTTCAGAGTAGGCCTCCTGCTGATGGATTATCCTGGCTTTCCAAATTTTGTTTCGTCTGAGGAGGTCTGTAATGCTCACATTTAAAAATACCATTACTGAGACATAACTGACATACATATGTTTAGAGTTTAAAATACAATAACTTGCGGGGAGCCTGGGTGGCTCAGTCGGTTGAGCATCCGACTTCAGCCCGGGTCACGATCTCGCGGTCCGTGAGTTCGAGCCCCGCGTCGGGCTCTGGGCTGATGGCTCAGAGCCTGGAGCCTGCTTCCGATTCTGTGTCTCCCTCTCTCTCTGCCCCTCCCCCATTCATGCTCTATCTCTCTCTGTCTCAAAAATAAATAAACGTTAAAAAAAATTTTTTAAAAAAATACAATAACTTGCTATATTATCACCATTGAAACTATCATCATGAAAACTATCATATCCATCACCCTCATTTCATTAGGCAACAAGTATTCTTTTCCAAGGTACTACGGGTTTTATTTTTTTTTTAATGTTGATAAAGTCCTGCAAAGATTTCCCTACACACACCCACACACACACACCCACACACACATAAACATAAGGATATATATATTGAAATATATTTATTTATATATATATTTATCTATGTATTTATATATTATATATATAATCTTCCCCATATACATTACATATACTCTTTTCCATATACATAATATTTCATATATATATTATTCATATATATGTGTGTACATATATATAATCTTAGGCTTTACATTTAAATCTATGGCCAATTTTAAGCTAATATTTATATGGCACAGTCTCTGGATTGGAATTTTCAATATGGCATATGGACAGATCATTGTTCCATCACTAGTTGTTGAAACGACTATCCTTTCCCCACAGAATTGACTTAGCACATTTATCAAAAATCAGTTGTCTATATATGTGGGGAACTTCTTTTGGGGTTCTCCATTCTGTTTCCTTACTCTATGTATCTTTATACCAATACTGCATTTTAAATATAAGCCTAGAATATTTAAAGAGTCAGAAGGGCACCTGGTTGTCTCAGTCAGTTAAGCGTCCAACTTTGGCTCAGATCTAGATCTCACAGTCTGTGAGTTCGAGCCCTGCGTGGGGTTCTGTGCTGACAGCTCTAAGCCTGGAGCCTGCTTCAGATTCTGTTGTCTCCGTTTCTCTCGGCCCCTCACCCACTCACATTCTGTGTGTGTGTGTGTATGTGTGTGTGTGTGTGTGTGTGTGTGTGTGTTTCTGAAAAATAAATAAATATTGAAAAAACAGAGAATGTTGGTCCTCCAACTTTATTTTTTCCTTCAAAATTGTTCATCTACCATAGGTCCTTTATAGCCCATACAGATTTTAGAATCAGTTTGTCAATTTAATCCCCCTCCCACCACACACGCACACACACAAATAGATAAAAATATGGTATTTTTGTATGCCATTGAGTTTAATCTAAAGATTAATTAGGGGAGAATTAACATCTTAACAGTATTAAGTCTCCTCAATATATCTCTTCACCTTTTTTTTTATATCACTGATATCTTTGCCAAGTAATGTCTAATTTTCAATATACAGTTTTCCCCCTTATTTTGACAGAATTTCTCCCAAGTATTTAAAACTGTTGTTCCTATTGTAAAATATGTTGTCTAATATTTAAAATGTGTTCTTGCTAGTATTTATAATATAGTTGATTTTTGCACTTTGATATTTTCCCCAACAACCTTGTACATTTACTTATCGCTGCCAGTATTTTTTTGTAAATACTATTGGATTTCCTAAAACAATGCTTATGTTATCAGTGAGTAAAGACAGTTTTGCTAATTTACTTCCATTATGGTTTCCTTTTATTTCTTTTTCATGGCTTATTGCCCTGGCTAGAATATCCAGTATAATGTTAATTAGAAGTGGTAAAAAAGACCTTCTTGTCTTTTATCCCTCAGCATGGGGGAAAATACAAAACCTTCACTCTTTCACCATAAAATATGATATTATCTGTAGATTTTTTTAGATAACTGTAATCAGGCTGAGGAAGTCTCTTTCTATTTTTCATTTGCTGATTTAAAAAAAATTAATGTTTATTCATTTTTTGAGAGACAGAGAGAGACAGAGCGTGAGTGAGGGAGGGGCAGAGAGAGAGGGAGACACAGAATATGAAGCAGGCTCCAGGCTCTGAGCTGTCAGCATAGAGCCCACCCTGGGGCTTAAACTCATGGACCATGAGATCATGACCTGAACCAAAGTCGGATACTTAACCAGCTGAGCCACCCAGGTGCCCCTGATTTTTTTTTTAAATAAAGAATGAGGGGCGCCTGGGTGGCTCAGTCGGTTAAGCGTCCGACTTCGGCTCAGGTCACGATCTCACGGTCCGTGGGTTCGAGCCCCGCATCGGGCTCTGTGCTGACAGCTCAGAGCCTGGAGCCTGTTTCAGATTCTGTGTCTCCTTCTCTCTGTGACCCTCCCCCGTTCATGCTCTGTCTCTCTCTGTCTCAAAAATAAATAAACGTTAAAAAAAAAAAAAAAAAAAAAAAGAATGAATGTTGGATTTTTTTTTTCTCAAATAACTTTTTGCATTGAGTAACCATGTAGGTTTTTGATAAGTTGTTTAAAGTGGTGAATTGCACTGATTAAATTTTCAGGTATTATATCAGTCTTGCATTCTCATAATAAACTGCATTCAGTCATGACATATTATCATTAAAAATTTTTTAATGTTTATATATAAGAGAGAGAGAAACACAGCTCAAGCAGGGGAGGGGCAGAGAGAGAGGGAGACACAGACTCTGAAGCAGACTTCAGGCTCTGAGCTGTCAGCACAGAGCCAGATGTGGGGCTCGAACTCATGAGCCATGAGATCATGACCTGAGCCCATGACCTGAGCCGAAGTCGGACACTTAACCGACTAAGCAACCCAGGCACCCCATGACATATTATCATTTTATATGATATTGAATTTGATTGGATAATTTTTTCAAAATACCTTTCATTTTTGTTTTCATGAAGAATATTGGTGGAAATACTAAATACATTTATCTTCAGAAATAAGACTAAAACAATTATGTTCTTGAATTAGCAATATAGAACATTCACTGTATTCATTGAATCGATATCAACTATGCAATTAATACAAATATGAGAGAAAGTAGAAAATTAATGTGCATTGATTGGTGGATCTGTAGTAGCTTGTAATCAAAGAGTACTTTCTCCTTTTGAAAATCAAGTAATATAATTCTCAAAATATTAAATATTGTAAAAGCAAAAATGATGATACATAGTTGGAGGAAACATTTGTTCTTCGCTCATATCAGGGGAGTAATATACAGAACTTAACCCTAATGAATAAAAGCATTTTATAAAGACAACCTAGACAATTAATTACTAGAAAACATGTCACAAACTGAAAGTTAAACAAAATTAAAAAAAAGAAGACAGCATAAAAGTTTAAAAAGAACTAAGATGAAACATCTTGTCATCTCAATAAATTTAAAGGTGTTTAATTCACCCATTAAATTTCAGTTCAGACTTAATAATAGGACAAATCTGAAATTTGTGTCTTACATAAGGGATGTGTCTAAAACAAATCAATTCAGAAAATTAAAAAAAATAAAAACATACACAATGATATGTTAAGCACAGATAAAATTATATTGGAAAGAAGGTTTTTAAAAAGGAGGAATAAAAATTTTCATATCAGCCAGATGAATGCAAAACATAACCATAAAACATAAACTAACCAAAGAAGATTTGTAACACTGACATTTTGCAGCATATGCAAAAAACAAACTACTATGAACTTCTAAGGATAAGAAAGCCCTCTGTGCAAGTTTTTTGAAACAGTTCTATTATATAAGTTTACATGGAAAGCATATTGAAAAACTGCATAAATACCAGTCTGTCTTTGGTAAAATTTAGTAAATTCATCACCATGCTCTCTGTGATGAATACAAAATTTGTTTCATAAAGGTTAGCATATTAAATTTAGGTTTACGTGTGATTATTGGCTTTTATGAGAATAGATTTTTTTAATGTTTATTTACTTATTGTGGAGAGAGAGAGATAGAGAAAGCACGAGCCAGGTTAGGGGCAAAGACAGAAATGGAGAGAGACAATCCCAAGCGGGCTCAGGGCTATCAGCACAGAGTCCAACACAGTGGCTCGAACTCACAAACTGTGAGATCATGACCTGAGCTGAAACCAACAGTCAGCCGCTTAACTGACTGTGTCACCCAGGTACCCAGAATTTTTTTAAATGCATATAATTTCATTTGTATTTAGGCATGACTTAAAATAATTTTAAGTACATAATCTATGACATATATGATTTAAGTATATAATCTATGACAAAATTTGAAGTGAGCTTCATTTTATGAGAAACAGAAATTCACTCTACAAATAGATATAATACTGTCTTTTGGTATTTAAAAAAAGAACATTTTTCATTTTCTTTGGAAAAACCCTATACATTATTATAACAGCTAAAATTCTTTAATATTTAGCTATTTGTACAACCATAGCAATTGTTTACTCAGTGGTTCCCATCTGGCAGTTTAGTATATTTAGTACATTAAGGCTTTGTTCCACATTAGTAACTTTTTTAATGTTAGTATTTCATTTATGTTTTTATGCCGTAATTTCCTTTTGTATTAAAAATGAAAATTTATTCCATAATATCTTTAAAATAGCACTAAAGCAAAATTATATTTGATTCCATTAAATTGTTAGATACTTATTTCTTCAAGTAATTATTTATTAGTGTACATGTCTTATGTTACTATTTAATTATCCAATGTATATTATTTATATTATTTATGCTACTATAACCAGAAGCAGAAAATATTAACAAGTTTATTTGTAAATTAAAAAAAAAGCAAGTTTAAAAACAAAGCCAAATGATTATAGAATCCAAGAATTGTGCAAGATTTTTGATATATAACCTACATCCTTTATTTGGTTTCCTTTTCATTCATTACTTAAACTTATGCATGGGTGAAAATCAAGAGGGTGACCTTTCGCTAATTTCACTTCACTCAAAACTTGTGTGAATGTGACTGAACCAAGAAGGATTAAATTGTTTGTAAAATCCAATTTACCACTCTGAAGCACGTTCCCAGAAACGCTAGTCCTGAGACTTTAAAGTCATTTAAAAGGCTTTGCAATTCGGATCTAACTACAGTTGAATGATCTTAAAGAAAGTAGTAAAATACCTTGAAAAATGTGTGTGTGTGTGTGTGTGTGTGTGTGTGTGTGTGTGTGTGTGTTAAATGCAGTCCTGAACACCCTGAACCCAACTTCTTCTGACCCTGCTTTTTTCTGAAATCTGACCTGTTGAATTCAAACTAAGTCTTCCTGCCTCCCATCATCTTTCCCTTCTTTCTCTCCCTCCCCCCTTTTCCTACATTCCTTCCCTCCTGTTTTAGGTCCTGGGCAATATATTGGTTCAAATAGTGAACAAGATTGAAATGGTTTTCTCCTGAAACTCCACTATTTTGAGATCAGATATAGGAACTGATCTGTATCAACGTATGAATGTCCATTTATGTATGTGTGTGTTTTGTGTGTGTATGAAGAGAGAAACAGAGACAGAAGGACAGAGAAAGGTTTGAGAATGAGATTATTTACTTTGATATTCTTTTAGCATGATATGACTTATAGAGTAAAAAGGAGTTTTACAAAACCTTTGTCTCCAACTAAAAGCAAGCTACTTGGAGTGAAGTTAATATTTTGTTTTCATTAAAGGAAATGAATAGATATGAGTTGTTTTAAAATGTATGAGGCTACTGATTTCATAAGGGATTTCCAAAGTTTTTCCTTTACTTTTTGAAGACTCTATAAAAAGTATATTGAAGATACAATCATATGGCATACCTATTTTGCAATATAAACCATGATACTGTTAAATAGGTTGTGATTGAAATCAGACAAATGCGCGTATAAAATACGGTATTATCTCTGAATGTTAAATAAATAATTACATGATTATAAATTTAAATTTTGCATTAATCTCTAATCGTAGCCTAAAACCACAAATGAAAATGTTTAAGTTTGAATTATTCAAGCATTTGTGAGGTTATTATACTATAATAAATAAACTCTGCATCTCACTGGATTAAAAAATATCCGTTTTCTAGGGGTGCCATTTTCTAGGGGTGGCTCAGTCGGTTAAGTGTCTGACTTCAACTCAGGTCATGATCTCACGGTTTGTGAGTTCGAGCCCCGCGTCGGGTTCTGTGCTGACAGCTCAGAGCCTGGAGCCTGCTTTGTATTCTGTGTCTCCTCCTCTCTCTGCCCTTCCCATGTTCATGCTCTGTCTCTCTCTGTATCTCAATAATAAAAAATAAATAAATGGATATATACATATACCCATTTTCTTGCTCACACACTTCCATCAGATAAGATTGGGCAGCTGGTTGGGGGAGGGGCTGCGGAGTGGGAGGGAGCATTGCTCTACCTCTGTCTTCCCGAAGGACCAAGTCTCATGGTTCCTACCACCATGTATCCATGATTTCTTAGGCAGGAAAATTAAATTAATGGCAATTCAACAGTGGCTCCTCAAGTTTCCATTTGGGAAATATGCCAGTCACCTCTGCTGACCTTTCATTTGCCATTGCAAATCCCATGGTCACACCAAACTTCAAAAGCGAAGTGAAGTACAATTTGATGATGCCCATGGACGATGGAAAGCCAAAATTATATTTGAAAAGCAAAAATGAATATCAGATATATCCACGTAAATGGCAAGATTTCATTCTTTTGGATTGCTGAGTAATATTCCATTGTGTGGGTGTGTGTATGTAAATATATATACCACATCTTCTTTATCTATTCATATGTCGATGGATATTTGGGCTGTTTTCAAAATTTGGCTATTGTTGTCATGTTGCTATCAACATCAGGGTGCATATTCTTCTTTCTGGGTGGCTCAGTCGGTTGAGGGTCAGACTTCAGCTCAGGTCATGATCTGGCGGTTTGTGAGTTCCAGCCCTGCATCAAGTTCTGTGCTGACAGCTCAGAGATTCTGTGTGTGTGTGTCTCTCTCTGCCTCTCCCCTGTTTGCACTCTGTCTCTCCATCTCTCTCAAAGATAAATAAACATTTAAAAACTTTTAAAAAATCAGTATATTGGTATCCTTTGAGTAAATACCTAGTAATGCAATTACTGGATCATAGGGTAGTTCTATTTTTAACTTTTTGAAGAACATCTGTACTGTTTTCCACAGTGGCTGCACCAGTTTGCGTTCCTACCAGCAGTGTAAGAGGGTTCCCCTTTTTCCACATCCTTACCAATACCTATTGTTTCCTGTGTTGTTAATTTTATTCTGACAGGTGGGAAGTGATATCTCATCATGGTTTTGATTTGTATTTTCCTGATGATGAGTGATGTTGAGCATCTTTTCATGTGTCTGTTAGCCATCTGGATGTCTTCTTTGGTAAAATGTCTGTTCACGTCTTCTGCCCATTTCTTGATTGATTATTTGTTTTGGGTAAAAGTCACGTATGGCATAATATGTAATTCTTAATTCATGATTATATAAGATTACAAATCTGGGTGTAAATTCACATTCACGTTTTACCTAATAACTGCCATTTTAAAATACATTGACGGCCACCTTGGTGGCTCAATCCGTTAAGCGTCTGACTTGGGCTCAGGTCATGATCTTGTGGGTTTGTGAGTTGAAGCCCCACATCAGACTCTGTGCTGATAGCTCAGAGACTGGAGACTGCTTCAGATTCTGTCTCCCTCTCTCTCTGCGCCTACCCCGCTCATGCTCGCTCTCTCTCTCAAAAATAAATAAACTTTAAAAAATCAAAATACTTGAATATTTGATGATCACCTGCTTTTTAAATTTTTTCTTCTATTTATATTTTGACATTTTTTTTACTCAATAAAATGGCTATGACTTAATTTTTAAAAATGACTATCAATGTAATGATATAATTGTATACCTTGGAGTATCAAAAATTCAATGTGTGATTGAGGCACACATTGTGTGATTGATGTGTGATTGATATTAGTTGATGTGAAAAATTCAGCTGAAGATAGTTCAACGAGGTGAGACAAGGGCTGAAAAATCCCCATGTATCCTGACTGCATTAATAGATTTTTGTCAGATGAGAAATCGTAGTGTCATAGTCTCATCGCCTTCTCCAAGTCTATCAGTTGTAGTCCAGGAGTCTTCAGTTTGGAAAGAAACTAATATCCTTAGACTCATGAGTAGCTGGCATTCTTTGGCTGGGCAGTCTGGTACCTTAAAACATGCAATTTTGGTGTCAGTACTCAATACATATGTCTTTATGAAGATGGCTATGTTGTGATTTTCTGTTTTCACCATTATGATCCTGGGAAGCAGAATCACTTCTAAATTCCAGTCTAGACAAATGGATTCTGTACCTCATAAGCATTTGCTAAATCACTTTCCCCATTGTCCCTGCACCCAAACATTAGCAACAGGCAAGATTGTTACTTCAAATGGCACCCACAACTGAAAATGTCCCCATCTTTCCCAAAATTCGAGCATCAGGAAAATATCTTAGTATTGCTACAGAATGGGATTTGTCCTGTTTGTATAGTGTTATGTCCAGTGCTTAAATTTGATATTCTCTTAGTTATAATTTTGTGTTGGCTGTCTTCCATGGGACCCATTCCTTCAGGCTTGTTTGTATCTCTGAGTCAAAGCTATTTCCAATTTATCGCCTATATGGTTTTTGTGGCTGCTGTAACCAGTCAACACGAACTTGCTGGGTTAAAAGGACAGAAATTTATTCTCTCATAGGTATGGAGTATCGCCGAGCAGACATCCAGGTGTTGACAGTATTTGGGGGAAATCCACACCTTGTAGATAACCATTTTATTTGTCAATGTCAACTTTTAGTCTTTATCACGCACACATTTATTTTTATTTATTTACAAGGTTTTCACAAATTTTTTTGCACGTTTAACATGTATTTAAGCATCATAATGATGTGGGAATCTATTATTGTGTGGTCTCTTTTTGCTTCCTAATCTTTGATATTCTCTACCGAAGCCATTACAGCTTTGGTAACTGATGTCAAGGTTTCTCTCTCTGTCTCTCATATATATATATATGTACATATATATATATATACACACATATATATATGTATATACATGTATATATATATATACACATATATATATATATATATACACATGTATATACATATATATATGTGTATATATATATATATATATATATATATATATATATGTATCGGGGAGTAAATATGGTAACATTCTGTATTATTTTCTCTCATGTTATATTTCTCACCTAACAAAATATTATGAAAATGCCTCCAAGCCTACTGGTATGTGTATATACACCATGTATACAAAATTTAAATATATATAGTATATGTATATACACATGTATATACACACTATTTTTATACATATATTTAATATATATAAATTTAAAATATATTTACATATATGTGATTTATTTTTAAGAGCTGCATAATATTCTCCATTAAAATGCACCATTTTTTACTTAACCATTTCCTGTTGGTGGATATTCTAGAAGTTCCCAGATTTCTGCTACTATAAAAGATACCAAAATAATAACTCTATAATGGTATATAGTGATGCTTTCATCTTTATAGATTTACTGTATAAAGTGAGTTTCTGCCTGAAGAGTGTATATTTTAATTTCAATTGCTATATCAGATTGCTTTTAAAAACTACTTTTCTAATGCATATTTGTAACAGCAATGTATGAGAATTCTGGATCTCTTATATTACTACAAGCACTAGGTTTTATTATTTATTCAGTTTTCCCTAATGAGAAGAAATCTTTTTTATTGTTATTTTTATTCAATTTTTTTGACAACCTCTAAGATTGAGTATCTTTCCTTCAGTCTATTGGCAGCTTTGGGATTCTCTTTGGATATCCCCTTTCATGAATTCAAATTCTTTGCCAATTTTTTTTTTATCACTCTGTATCTTTTTTTCTTAATTAGTAGCAGGTGTTTAAACAATGTTAGTATCAAAATTTTATCTCTGTTAAACACTTGCCAATTGCTTTGTTTTGAAGCTGTATAATGACACTGTTTTAAATTTAAAAGTATAAAACTTTGGATAGTCAATATTATATATTTTATTGCTTCTTGCTTTCTTATTTCTAAATCTCCCTTTGTGTATGCGTTTACCCTACCAACATTTATTCATTACTCTTGATTATTTTTAAATATTTTACCTTTCATGCAGTTTGCACTGATCTTTCTCTAGAGTATGAGGCAAATTTACAAATTTTGTTTCCAGATGCATAGCCCATTTTTTCAGCAAAGTACATATCCCATAGAAATGATATATCACTCTGTCATATATTAAATTTCTGTACATACTAGAATCTAATTTTGGAATCCTCATTCTGTTTCTGTAAACTATTTTCTATTATTAGTAAAACATTACATTGTTTTTGTTAAAAGTGCTTTGAGATATGATTTAATGTTTGATGACAAAACCTTTTCTGACTATTCTTTTTTGTAATCTTTATTTATTTTGAAAAAAGAGTGTGAGCAGGGGCGGGCCAGAGAGAGGGAGACAGAGAATCCCGGGCAGGTTCTGAGCTGAAAGTACAGAACCCAATGTAGGGCTCAGTCCCATAAAAGGTGAGATCATAACCCGAACCGAAATCCAGAGTCGGACTCTTACCTGACTGAACCACCCAGGTACCCTCTTTTTCTAACCATTCTAACTTTCCAGGAATTTAAAATATTCTTCAGCATTTATCCTTTACCACAAGACCATAAAATTATTTTATTTAAGAGTCAAGAACTTAAGAGATATATACTCAAAATGCATGTGCTTCTCCCAACTTTACCATCAGCCAACAAATATTTTTTTCCATTTCTCTATGAAAAAAAAAAAGATATTTTTAAATGGCTACTGAAGTCCACATACACTATGGCCTTCATTTTCTCCTTTAAATATTGCATTAATTTTGTGTCAATTCTTAGAGTGGATCAATATAATTTTTAACCATTACAAGTTAACCAATTTCACCATTATAATCCATTGTAAGAACTCAGAAATCTTTTATTATATAATCTATTCTAATATTTTGCTATTCTCCTGTCATTCATTACATCAATGCCTGTGACTCAGAGTCCCATTCTCTATTTTGTGCGGTTTTTTTTTTTTTTCAGTGTTAATTCAGAAATCATCAATTAGTTCTTCCAGCTTACAATTTCTATCATATCTCTCAGGCTTTGGAGTGCCTACTATTTTTCTGGAACAGATAATACTTAGATACCTTTGAATATATTGGAATTGAAATCAGGACACCAAGAAATAGAAAGCAGACAATGTTTTTCACAAACCTACTGTTCTCTTTCGACCATACCAATAACAATAGTCAGATCTTTTTCTGCATTGCTTCCGTCTTTTGCCAAATGATGAAAAGCTTAACTTTTTCTTAATTTTGTGAAAATCTTTGAATTTCCTTTAACAATGACCAAATTGATGGTAGGAAAGAAGATAAGAGGCGGTACCTTTCAAGTCTATAACTGATTCCCTTTAAGGTACACTGGGTGCAATCCCCCAAATTTAAGAGAATTTCAGACCATGTTATTACTTCTATTGTGTCATCAGTTTGAAGTTCATAAGATGGACATTTACAAAATCCTTTGGAGAAGCAAAAAATATAATTTTTAAAAAAAATTATAAATATGAAAGACTGAGAAAAGTCAATTCCTAAATAATAAACAAAAACAAAAACAAAAAACCTCCAGATATGATCCCTCAGAACAGATATGGAAGGAATAGTGTGCTTGGCACACCTTATTTAAAACCAGTTATGGGGCACCTGGGTGGCTCAGTCGGTTAAGGCTCTGCTTTTGTCTCAGGTCATAATCTCGTGGTTTGTGAGTTCGAGCCCCGCGTGGGGCTCTGTGCTGACAGCTCAGAGCCTGGAACCTGCTTTGGATTCTGTGTCTCCCCCTCTCTCTGCCCCTCCCCTGCTTGCTCTCTGTCTCCCTCTCAAAAATAAATAAACATTTAAAAAATATGATTGAGGTAAAAAGAAAGTTGACAATAAAATGCAAGGATTTCAGTTGAATCTCAGGAAGTATGGTAATATATTAGAAATAAGAAAACTCTGTGATCTAAAAGAAATCCCTTGCCTTCAAAAATCAGACATATTCACCAACATACGAGGCACCAGAATCAAGTGTATTTCATAGTTTCATTGCAAAAACAAAATATAGTATTTTTCTATGTAAAAAAAAAATGTTTATTTGTTTTGAGAGAGAGAGAGAGAGGAGAGGGGAAGAGTGAGGGAGAGAGAGAATCCCAAGCAGGCCTCTGAGCCTACCCGGGCTCAAGTTCCCCAACAGTGAATCATGACCTGAGCCATCAAGAGCCAGATGCTTAACCAACTGAGCCACCCAGGTGCCCCACGAAATATAGTTCTTTCTTATGGAAGAAAATTTGATAGCATTAACTTTAAGGATGCCATCAAACTTTCTTAGTGAAACCAATCATTCCTCACAGTATGGCGACACATTACTATCGTAAATTGACACTAACTACTAAAATGGCCTCTTGAAATAAGAACTGAAGAGGAACCCCTGCGGGGCTCTGAGAACCAGTATTTAGGAGTTAACAGTTATTTTAGCTCTTCACTATTCTAATCATTCCACCTTTATTGATGCCAGGGAGAAAGGGTCCTGCTGAGAGCAGAGGAGCAGGAGACCATTATCAATAGCCACGCTTTAGTAGTTCTGCTCGCTTTGGCGTAAAGGAATCCATGGCACATATCGTCAGTACAGATCTCAGGTCCATGGATTTTCCATAGCAATTACCTTGGGGTTAGAACGGTGATGTACGAATGGAAGATTAGGGCACTTGTGAACAAAGATTATGTTCAATGACCGTATTAACTAGAAAGATTATTCACAGATGCCCCCTGTTCACTGATAACCACTCACACTCAACTATCCCGGTCATCCCGAGAGAAGCACACCGCACACAGATACTCCCCCCAAAACACACAGGAGACTGCCCCAGGGACTTTGTCATCCACATTGCATTTCTTCCTTTATGTGTAGAATATAATTTTTTAACTTACTGATTAAAAAATAGAGGTACAAGTGAGAGTTCAGTAGTTTCACTTTCTGTCAGCTCTGTATTTATCACATCATATATTTTATTATGTGCTTTATTACCTTCCTGAGACCAACCCCATGCCTACTTTCACACACACTCTACTGTTTACACATACTCTTACTATTTTCAGTGTCTCCATGTGGACTATGTGTGCAAAAAAAATATTTCTTAAAGAGAGGTTTTCAGGTTTTTCTTTATCAGTTTTAACCAGGGATATGTAGATATAGATATAGATAATATAGATAGATATAGATATAGGTGATATTATACAGATAGATATAGATATGGATACAGATAGATAGATATAGATATAGATATAGATATAGATATAGATATAGATATAGATAGGTACAGATATAGATATAGATATAGATATAGATATAGATATAGATAGGTACAGATATGTTGCATGGCAAAATACCTGCATTCCTTGTGTCAAATGCATTGCCAAATTGCTTGGTCACCAGAGAAATTGGCAAGATTTGCCCGAGGCAATGTGGAGCAGACAAACTGCCCCTCCCCATTTTAGTGCTAAGTCCTTCTCCACACCCCTGGTGGCTTCTCATTAAGGGGCTTTACATTCAGTACTCTTGTGATTTTTTTTCTCTCCCTCGTCCCTCTAACAGTTGCTCTAAGGGAACTGAAATGAAAGAGAAGAGATAATTCATTTTGAGTGCAGGCGTTTGCAAGAAGAGTAGCATTCCATAGAACTCAGAGCCCGGAGGTGCAGGTTAAAACACAGATTTGAAGCCTAACATGATCCGAGGAAGTTAAATTGAATTTTTTTTTTAATTGCCTCTCCCCAATTAAATGGAATGAAAGGTTCTTTTTTTTCTAAATTATAAGAAAATACCAGAGTAGAGAATTTTGACACGAATTTCCTCTTCCTTGGGTCTTGCATTTAAAAAGGTAACAATCTCTTTATAATATAAGATGGTCCGTTTCCAGTGTCTTTAATTAGTAGTTTCTTTGGTTTACCAAGTATAAAGTATCTTAATTATCCTCATAATGACCCCAGAACATGTTGCATTAATTTATTTTGGAACAAATAAATAAAGCGGAAAATAATAAATATGTGTTGGCTTTAAATCATGAGCTCTGACCTGATTTCTCTACTGAGCCATAGACTTTGCACATTTCCACTTGTGATTCCTTGTGGGTGTTTCAAATGTAACATTTGTAAAATGACTTCCACTGAACATCTTCCTTTACCTCTTTCCCTTTCTTTCCTTTACCTTTAAAGCTCATTCAGAGGTCAGTATTGAAAGGGCGGGCCTACGCCGGCCGACTCCATCTTGTTCTGTGTTCTCCACCTTGAGTGACTATGTCCCCGACATGACCCCTTTTCCGGGAAATTCACAGAAACCTCAGACTGCGCCTCCTCCCCTTGAGTAACCTCCCGCTCACCCGTTCAAACTTTCTGATCAAAACACGCCCAGCGACCTGCGTAACAGGACTCCGACCCTTCCCCAACCAATCGGCTGAGGCCACGACCCTTCCCCAGCCAATCGGCTGAGGCCACAGCCATTACCTCACCAACTGCCCCTAGACCCCTATAAAACCTTTGTGCTTTTGAAACTCGCGCTCTCTCCCTGGTATCTCACCGCTGCGTCGGTGCAGGTAGGGGATTGAGCTCGAGCTAGCTCGAATAAAGGTTCTTTTGCTTTTGCATCGGACTCGGCTCCCTAGTGGTCTTTGGGGATCACGAATTCTGGGCATAACAGTATCATCTAATTTGATTTTCTTGTTTTGTCAAAAGCTGTTATGAGTATTTCATAAAGGATCGTCAGTTCCTTGCCAAGGCGGACAGTTACGTCTACTCAGGAGCATTAACACTCTTACAGAATGTGGGGAACAGACTGAATAGACCCTAACATTGGACACAAAAGAAGACAGGCGACTGAGGCAGACCCATCCAAATGGCCCCAGGCAGGCCTTCCTCATTTCCTGTTTCTCATTCAGATGCTATTCCTGGACATCAAGTATCTTGAATGTTTTGAAATGTAAGAATTGATAAATATTCATCCTACTCAAATTTAGTATTGAATACTTCTGTTCAATGAGCATCTCAGATGTGTATAGTTTTTGAAGTTTAGAATTATTTCTTAAAGTTGACAAGTAGCCCTAATAATATGCATATCAACATGAGATCAGTTTTTGAGAAGTTACAGAGAAGAGACCACGCTGTCTCCGTCAGAGCATTTATGTACCTCAAAATGTTCCTGTAAACGTCCCCTTGAAAGTTCATTCCGCGGAGGTGGTAGTTGCTTGCTTACTAAAATCTTGCATACATCTTGATAAACAGAATCTGCAGAGGAGCCAAATGGGGAATCAAATCCTCCTAGAAAGTATTGCATTACCTTGAAGGACTTCTTACAGTACATCTGATCGCTATTTTGAAGATTGTCATTTCTTTCAGGCATCGCGGTAAACCAAATTAACTCGAACTGATGCACCAAATGAGAAGCTGGGTGCATGTGCTTCTGCCTAACAATGTCTTCAGCTCTGGATGAAAACGCCCACCTGGGCTAACTCATTTCCACCTCTGCCTCCTCCGGTAAGTTAACTACGTAACGAGGGTAAAACCTTGTAAGCGATCTAGAATGTTTATGTCAGTAAACACCGCATCTTATGCTTTCTCTACAGTC
Source organism: Panthera leo (assembly GCF_018350215.1). Classification (NCBI taxonomy): domain Eukaryota; kingdom Metazoa; phylum Chordata; class Mammalia; order Carnivora; family Felidae; genus Panthera; species Panthera leo. The sequence goes on from NC_056679.1 coordinate 223,392,868, forward strand.
TTCTAATTTCCTGTCGTTTACGCACTGTCAATCTCACGACTCAGTCTTGCAGTTAGTGAGATTTTTTTAAAACTTTATAGAACTACTCTTTGATGCATTAGATAAGATTTGCAACTTTGCTTTCTGATTTAAAACTTATTTTTTAAATTGTAAAAATGAGGCATTCTTTTCACAAAATTGGCAAAGTCAGAATCTTAATGAGAAGAAAATGTAAAAGTCTTCCCATCGATTGAAGAACCTCCTCTTATTGCTGTCTGTCCAGTCGTGAACTTTTCCCGTGAATTTGTCTTTAATACTGCCTACCCCTTCTCTCCCTAGCTCCTGCCTTCTTTCACTTGCTCTCCTTGCTCTCCTCTCCCTCCCTCTCTCTCTATCTCTCTCCTCTTGCCTCTCTTTTATTTTCCCTCATTTTATATATCTTTCTCTCACAATGTTTCTTTTTTGTACATTTTTTTAAATTTTCTCAGTCATTTGTTGGTGCTTTCTCTTTGAGTCTACACACACACACACACACACACACACACACAATTATCTCTTGTAATGAAGAACTGTAGTTGCCTTCGTAAGAATCCCAACATTTCTTATTTGGGTTATATCTAGATTTTTTTTTTCAATTGCTGCTCTTAAGGGGATATTCCCACCCAACATGTCTTGCGTGTTTTATGATATACATGAAAACTAATGTTTCTTGTATGGTAAGTGTTCATCCTTCTTACTTCTAAAAGTTTTTTTGAGATTTATTTATTTTTGAGAGAGAGCAACAGAGTGCAAACCAGGGGGGGACAGAGAGCAAGGGAGAGACATAATCCCCAAGAAGGCTCTAGGCTCTGAGCTGTCAGCACAGATCCCAACTCAGGGCTTGAGCCCATGAACCTTGAGATGGTGACCTGAGCCAAAGTCAGACACTTAACCTACTGAGCCACCCAGGCTCCCCATTCTTCTTCCTTCTATGTAATGATCCTTATACTGCATGAACTTAAAAGACAACTAAGAGTGTTGATAGTAATTAGGTTTATTCTCAGTTTCAAAGGTAATGCTGCTGGCAAGGTCACCATGCTGAGGAATCTTTGTTGTTGAATTTGGGGCAATTGTGAGAAGTTAAGGAAGTAGCTTCTATTAATAATCTATTACTAATCTATTGATTTGTTCACTTTATTGTTTACCGGACATGGATTTTGGATTTTATTCAATAAGTTTCAGCATGAATAAGTATTTTGGGGAATTTTTATAAGCTGTATGATAAACATGTTCGCTTCATTCCAGTAAACATGCCAGTTAAATATGGGTTATAATTCTTTTAGAAAGTTCTTTCAAACTGATTACTATTTTATATAGGATTTCAAATATATATTCCAAAGTTTTATTTTAATTTATCTTTTTTTGTTTGCTTAATTGCTATCTTTTAAAATCAGGATTTGCTGGTATGTAAAACATTTTGAAATTTTTTGAAAATATTCTAAACTATGATTTTAAAGTATTAGAAGATTACTCAGTAGAATACCATTTTGAGTTGGCACTCCTGTAAATCTTTAAGCCACTCTGAGATTCTCTGTCTAGATTAGGCAAATTAAACACACACACACACACACACACACACACACACACACATTTAAGGTATAACATTTCAAATAGGTATTGAATGTGTTGTGTTGATGGATATGTTTACTATTATTTTATATTTTAATTTTGCTGTTACCCATGTTTATTTTCTCCTTCCCTCCTTTAGAGTCATCCAATTTCCTTTGGTTCTACTTTCCTTTTCAGAATTAAACATTCTATTTATCTTCCCCAAACTGCAATTCATTAAATTAAATTTCATTAAAATATGTCTAGATATGAATATATTTCCCATCCTACCCAAGATTCAGTTCTGTATTAAAATCTGGGAAGTTATCCAGCATTTATGTCTTTGAATATTCCCTCTTGTCCATTCTGTGTGCTCTCTTTCCATATAAATAAGAGAGTTCTCAAGATGAAAGCCAGTCTCTTTTTGTTTTTTTGTTTGTTTTTTTTTTTGACCTGATTTTAGAAATGTTAACCCATCATTTCCATGGTGTTCTATTATTTAAAAGTTAGTCAAATAATCCCTCCTTGTACTCAAGGGGTGAATATTATACAAAGACATGGATCCAGGCTACAGAGACCATTGGGGGTCATTGTAGAGACTTTCACAATTTCTAAAATATTTAATGATATGAATTTATCTCTGAAATAAATGACCTATTCACATGTTTTCAAATGTAATAAAGTTAGTTATTTATAGCTTTACCTGATCAAAATTTGTAATGATGTTGTCATAAAAGAAAAAAAATATATTTTAAGTAATTTTGTTAGATTACAACGTTTTATAGGTGGCAAGTAAACACTATAGCATAAACCATTCCTATTGTGTCTTTGTCTTTTAACAAATCTGATCTCTCAAAGGCTGCGGGAATTCTATTACTCTTGGCAAATATCAGATATTCGCCAAGGAATACTTGTGTTACTGAAAGTATTTGATTCACTTAATATGATTTAAAGCATTTCACTTGTGGGACAGTAATTTATTTAGATTTTGGTATTTTTAGCAACTCACCAGCTACACCCCCTCCTGCCCCTATTCTCAGAAAAAAAAAGTGAAAGGACAAAGCAGAATTTGCTTGACAGTAACTTCTAGTTTTGATTGAAAGACCACAGACTAAAATTGTTGAGGGAAGGAATTTAGATGAGTTTACCCAGTGCTGTACTTCCAGCATAAAGAATATACTTGATAAGATTTGTTGGAATATTAAGTCAAATGCAATATATGATGAAACAAATGGAAAAGGTGTAGCCAACTCATAAGAACAAGGAGAAAGAGTGACATGACCATAGACCATGTGAATCCATCTTGGATCTAGAGTGTGGACCTTGAGACTCTGAACAAGATCATATCAGCGACAATGTTGTTTGTTACAGTTAAAATCGATGTCAGACTTCTAACATTTTTTTAAAAAAATAATGTTTTATTTTTGAGAGAGAGAGACAGAATGAGAGCAGGGAAGGGACAGAATGTGAAGCAGGCTCCAGGCTCTGAGATGTCAGCACAGAGCAAGATGTGGGGTTCAAACTCACAAGATAATTATTACAGATAATATCTCACTCCGATGAGATAATAACCCGAGACAAAGTCAGATGCTTAATCGACTGAGCCACCCAGGCACCCCTGACTTCTAACATTTTAAATAAAATTGGGATAAAAATAAAACCCTTATAATGACTGAGATTAACTTTTCGATAAGACTGCTAAGCTACAGGCATCCGCTAATGTTAAGTTTGGTAATTTGTATGTTTTACTATTATTTTTTACCATAACCCTTTAGCACTTTCAGTTTTCCAGTCCAAGCATCACATAGGTCACATACATGGAATTTTATCTAAAATTGCTATAATTGCAAAGAATTACAGGCAGATTACCCAACTGGTCATATAATATTGCTGTACTTGGAGACAAGATCATTACCCTCAATGACTTTTAACAAAAGTACCATTGTGAATAAATGTCTAGAATACTAAATATGTCCCTTTCAATGTGTTTTAGCCTATCTTTTCCATATTTTTAATTGTGGATGTAATAAATAGAAAAACTAAGAAGGATATCATATAAGATTCTCCTAATATGTCTGAGTATTTTTTATTTATGCATGTTTAATTTTTTTTTAAGTTTACTTTTTAGAGAGAGAGATTGAGAGAGAGAGAGAGAGAGAGAGAGAGAGCAGGGGAGGGGCAGAGAGAGAGAGAGGGAGACACAGAGTCTGAAGCAGGCTCCAGACTCCGAGCTGCCAGCACAGAGTCCAATGCGGGGCTAGAAACCACGAACCTTGAGATCATGACCTGAGCTGAAGTCGGAAACTTAATAAACTGAGCCACCCAGGTGCCCCATAATATATCTGAGTATTTTAGATTAAGAGAGGGTTGTAAGACTGTAAATTTTGGGTGAATGGCTAGTTTTCTATTATTGCTCTAACAAGTTACCACAAATTTAGTGGTATCTCACAGTTCTGTGGGTTAGAAATCTCGCTGGGCTAAAATCCAGTGTCAACAGGCCTTTGTTCCTTCTCAGAAGTTCTAGGGAAGAAGCCTTTCCCTTACTGGTTCCAGCTGTTAGAGACGGTCTTTTTCCAGCCTGTGGCCTTCCTCCATGTTTAGTCAATGAGGGAGGGTAGAGACCTTCTCACATGGTGTCACTGTGACTTCTGCTTCTGTCTTCACATCTTTTCTGCCTCCCTCTCCACTACTAAGGACCATTGTGGCTACATTGGGCCCATCTGAATAATCCATGATAGTCTCCCTATTTAATTTTTTTAATCAAAAATAAAGTTAATTAGGGCAATGTGACATAATGGCACAAAGCACTAAACCATTTCACGGGGTGTCCTTTTCAAAAGTGAGCACCAACATACAGTTCATGCAGCTTCTCCACTAATCCTTGTCACCTCTAGCTACTTAATTTAATCCTAAAGATTGAGTAAAATATTCTTTCTGCAACAGGCTGAGCACTCACCTTAGTTTATTGCAGATGCTAAATGTACCTCCCTCTTTTGGCAGAAGCGACGTTGCATCTGAAAACCTACAAAATCTGACAGTCAAGACCCCGAAAATATTAGTCTCACGTCTGGCCCCTGGCCATAGCACCATATATACTGGCCAGATGAAACAGACCAACCCCATATCTGCCTGACAGCACATTCCTGGCAAGGCTCTGCACTCAAGACAAACCCCTTCATCACCAGGGGAGGAGTCTTCCAAATGGTGGGCTAAACAAAATGGAAAGTGAACTCCTCATCAGCAGTGTCCAGAGTGGCTTTGGCTCCCTGTGGTAGCCAAGGCCTACAGAACCTATTCTCTTCTCTTTGGTGTCCTCACCTACAAGTTGCACCTGGGCTGAGTTGCCCGCCGTGGGGCAGAAGAGTGACGGGGTCAGAAGTGAGCAAGAACAGCTAACATTAACTGTGCCTACACCACTCTAACCCCTTTATATACATTATCCAATTCACAGCTCAATAAGGTGGGTATTTTCATTACCCCTCATTTAGAATCACAGACAGAGATTCATTAATTTCCCAAAGATGTTAAGGCTACCGAATGATAGGTAGATCCAGGAGTTGAATCCAGGTCATTTGGACCCAGGAGTTGCATCCAAACATCTATGGGATCAAAGCCAGCTTCCTGGCCTGCAGAGAAAGCCAAAGCGCAGACAGGGTGAGGCAATTTTCTCCGACCCAGAAGCAGAGCCAGGACATCTAGTCCAGGCCCATGTTCCACATGTTCCAGAGAGGCCCAGGCTTTCTCTCCCCCTGTTTGAGGTCCTCCTTGAGCCAATCTCCTGCCCTTGCCAGCCCTGTTGCTCTGGGCTGCTGCCTTTCACTCTGGGGCTCTTGTTCCCTAGCCCTTTAGATCAACCAGTTCCCAGCTGCTCACCATCCTTGAGAGCCATCTGAACTCTGTAGTCCCCAGACAAGGAGCACATCAGCTATCTCTCCTGGGACAAGGGGTTCTTTCAGTGTGCAGGGTTCGGATAAAATATGAGCAACCTCTCTATCCTCAGCTCCTATCGTCCTACCACAAAGCCAATACTTTCGTCCCCAGCAGCACGTGCTGGCCGTTATCATAGTCACCATTCACCTCCTCCCCAAAACCCTACAGAAGGGCACCTCACTCCCTTTGAGGCTGTTTTTCTGCATCTTGGGTATCACTTCCAGTTTCTCCACTCACCAGGCCAATTCTGGGACCAGCTGCTCTGACTCTGTTGAATCTGAGAAAATGGCAGAGAGAGGGACACTCTACTCCTATACCACCCTGTTCTTTCCTTGCCTCCACAAATCCAAGAGCATCAGCCTCCCTATTTTAAAGTCAGATGATCAACCATCTTACTTCCCATTTGTCACGTAACTTGACATATTCACGGGTGCCGTGTATTAGGACATGGGCATTTTGAGGGGAGGGGGCATTATCTGTCTATCGATAACTTTAGTTTGGAAGGCATTAGTCAAATACCCCACTTAATGAAAATATGCATTTATCAACACTATATTTAAATGTTTATTTATTTTTGAGGGAGACGGACAGAGAGAGACAGTGGGCACAAGCAGGGGAGGGACAGAGAGAGAGGCAGAGAGAGAAAGAGAGAATCCCAGTGCCTCTGCACTGTCAGTGCAGAGCCTGCTGTGGTGCTTGATCCCACGAGCTGTGAGATCATGACCTGAGCTGAAATCCAGAGTGAGACACTTAACCAACTGAGCCATCCAGGCACCCCCCCCCCCAACACTGTATTTATATTATTTAAAATACAGATGTTATAATCATGATGTGACTTGTGAAAAAACATGAAGTAGTCTTTTAAAAATGCCCAAAGAAAGGTAGAACTAAGAAAGTGTTACAAAGACTTTCTTAGACTATTATGAAAAAAGAACAATGCATTTGAAATTTGAATATGTGTGCGTATTTGTGGGTATGTGGGAGAGACAGCATGCAGGGAAAGAAGAGGAGAAAATTAGAACAAAGAAGAAAGAGGATACAATATTTGACAAAAAGAGTTTTTCACTACGTAATTTTCTGTTTAAGATAATATTTGTTCCTTTGAAATTTCTCTGAGATTTCTTTGGGAAAGATTTGTTTAGACGTGCAATCATTTACACTGTGCTTTAACGGCCGATTTCCTTTTACTTAAAAGCCACCTTTGCAAATTCCTAACTAAAGATAATGGCTGTGCTGAAATTATATAGCTCCCTTCTTTTGTGTTGCATTTTCTCTTTCCTGTCTGTGACACTATCATGCCATCATACTATAACCAATAATTTTCCTTTCCAAAAGTGTTTTCTTTCAAAAAAAATCAACAGGAATTCTTTCATATTTTTCCTATTCAAATGGGTTTACTCTATTCTCCTTCCATTACAAGGGCTTATATATCTGTGTGTGTGTGTGTGTGTGTGTGTGTGTGTGTGTGTGTGTATGTTTTAATATAAAGCACTACCACTGCACTTATAACACTTTTTTTATAGGGCCCCAATTTAAAATAAATGCAATACTCCATTGCACAGATAATAACATTATTTCCTACAGGTAACTTATGGTTTGAACCTCTTTTAAGAAAATCAGGATGCTGACCTAACTTGCAAGAAATTCCATCTATGTTTTTCATAATACCTTGACTTTTACTCCTTCAACATTCATTCCTTTCCTTGGTTTCAGAAAGTAGGTCTATTATTCATAGACTTTTTGAGCTATAACTAGTGGCAATACTTCTTTGAACTTAACCTGACAAGACAGGTTTAATCATCTCTTGCCCTTCATGTATACATACTCCCTACTTATCATGCTAAGGGAGCTGGATTTGTCCTAAAATTCCTACATTGTTAATAAAGTCCCAGGGACACAATCAATCAATGTCACTCTGACTCAACTTCCTAATACACAGTCTATGAACACAAATTTACTATTTTCGCCCCAAGTTTCTACTGTAAGACCTTCTAGCGTTCATCCAAGTTAGCTCTGATTCATTGTGTTGCCTCTTGTATTTCATACAATACTTACCACACACTTAAAATTAGTTTTATTAGTATCTTCTATACCACTTAAAATTATTTTTATTGGTATCTTCCCTCCTCCTGAGACTGTGGACTCCTAAAAAGACTGTGTCATTTGTTCAACTCTGTCTTCTAGGTTTTTAGTCTAGTGGCTGGAATAGAGACAAGCTCAAAACATTTTGAAGGTTGAATGAATGCAGGACGATTCCTGTTTCCCTTTCCATGCTTAACCAGGTTTGGAATAGGCACTATGAGAGTAGAGCTGAATAATCTTTTCGTTGATTCATTATTATGTATTTTCTAGACTCTGTTAACCAGTATTTTCCAAAAATATAGGGTAACTGTATGTATAAGCTCTAGTCCTATAAATCCAACCTAATTTTATGCCACAAGAAGGTAACAAAGCTTTGGAAATAACGTGAGAGTTTTGGACTCTGTGACACCTGACTTAGAATCCTAGCTCAGCTCCCTCTAGTTATATGATGCGGAACATTGCACTTAACTTCTAGTAGCTCAATAATCAGTATTGGATGTATAAAAGAACTGAATTTTGTTTGGATGCAAGATAATGTACCCGATGTGTTGAATTTCTTTTCAATAAAAATATTTCTTCTAGCATTTCATTTTTTGCATATTGTTTTCTTGATTCGTATCTCTCTGTGTTGCTTAACTTACTGTTCATATTTACGGATGCCGTTTTTTATATTTCTATATATATTTTACAATAAACTTGCTTAAGTCTTGTTCAACATACCTTAGACTTCTTGTTCAACCAAAGGATTTGTCTTATTTGTTGATTTTAGGGGATATTTCTTTTCCTCTTTTGTTTTAAAAAACGTCATATGGAATCATTTTTGAATGGGCAGTTTGCTTTTATTTATTTTCTGTCCTTCCTTTTCTATCTTATAGTTGCCTCCAACAAACCTCATTTTGAACCATATTTTATGTTGGGAGATCTTGCCTCACCATTCCCAAGTGACATCCAAACTCAGCCCCCCAGCACACTACTGCTTGGCTAGGTTCCCAAGGGCTCACCTCCAGCCACCCCAAGGAAGCATGCAGCCTTGCTCTTATCAGCTGCGGCTATGGGCGGGATCTCAGCCTTGGTCAGGCCCTTCTCAGTGAATGGAGTATCACTCAGGGCCTGCTTTAATGTGTAAGTGTCCTGTTGCTCCATTGCAGCCCACATCTAGCCACAGAATCTGAATCCCTGGCCACATGGATAGATTAGTTTCTGTACTCAAAAGCCGAAAGGATATGCCCAAAGGCGCTGCTCATCTCTCAATAATTTCATTGTATTTACTTTCTGTAGAGATGTTCAATTTTTAAATGCACTTCTACCTATGCTTCTGTGTCTGTAGTGGTGGTGGCGATGCTATTATTCGTGGTAGGACACGACACAATGATCTGAACAAAGAAGTCAATTAATGTTATTTATGGAGATTCTCTTTTCCAACCAGGCGTCCCACAGAAATGTCAAACTCACAGTGGCACAAATATGAAAGCAGCACATTCCCCCTAATTGTACAATTCTTAGTGCAACCCGTGTATTGCCGCCTAGCCTTATCATCCTGAGTTATAGATCCTGGAACCTTGAACTTTCCCCAAACTGCTCTTTTTCCTTTTGCAATCTAGCAAAACAGTGACTAAATACAGAAGATCATAAATCTTTTAACTTGTTCTATACCAAAATATTTCTTTTTAAAAAATGTTTTAATGTTTATTTATTTTTGACACAGAAAGAGACAGAGCATGAAGGGGGGAGGGTCAGAGAGAGAGGGAGACACAGAATCCGAAGCAGGCTCCAGGCTCCATGCCGTCAGCACAGAGCTGGACACGGGGCTCAAACGCACGGACCGTGAGATCATGACCTGAGCCGAAGTCGGACGCTCAACCGACTGAGCCACCCAGGCGCCCCACCAAAATATTTCTTAATTCTTTATTGCCGCTATCTAATTCGAGTTCCTTTCACGTCTGATGTCATGGTGAGGATGTTATTTGCAAAGGCAAGGTAATATATACACTTCATGTTGGAATTTTAAAGTAGATCATTTGGACCCACTGGATTTTTTTGAACGAGAAAATATTAGCTAAATTTCATAATTTTAGAATAGTATACAGATAGACTATTTTTGCCTCTGTTTATAACTCCCTCCAATATCTACTTGCTTTCATGTATCTACATGTCGTTTACATGCATTAGCAAGATAAACTTGCAATCCAGGAACGTGTCTTGGCAGGCCCTCTAACTGTTTGGGATGGAGTGGGCCATAAATCATAACTGATTTTCCTACTACTTATCATTATAAGGATGACAGACATAGTTATTCTTGTGGACACAGGGTAGGATGGATTTTATAAATGTTACGGACTACAAAGAATGGGAAAAGACTGAAAGTTTTTGCAAATTGTTGTGAGTTGAGTTCATCCTAGTGAGCCACTAAGCAATAGATAAGTCACAGTTTTTTTAAGCTATATGCGGAAGATACACAAAAATCATTTTGGAGGTCATATACAATATTTTCCATAATAAATCTGTACTCAAGATTTAAACTATGACCTCTATAGCATTTGATACTGATATGTTTTGTCCATCAAAAATGCCACAATATGCAGCAATGCTTTTTAAAATATGATGTATCTGTATTTATATCTATATATTCACATCTGTATCTCTGCATGTGTGTTGTGTGTGTGACCTTAATTTTCATAGCCTTTGCTAAAGACAGAAACAAATAGAAGTTTTTCATCATAAGGAAGGCCGTGTTAGATTTGATTACTGTTCTTTTAAAAATTGATTTATTCTTGAGAGGCGGGGAGGGGCAGAGAGAGGGAGAGAGAGAGAATCCCAGTCGGGCTCTACACTGTCAGCGCAGAGCCCAACATGGGGCTCCATCCCGTGACCCTGGGATCGTGACCTGAGCCGAAATCAAGAGTGGGACGCTCAACTGACTGAGCCATTCGGGAAATCCTCCTCTGTGGCGTTTTCTAAGAGATATTTTGTGAGAGGTCCGTATAGATGTAGAGAAGGTGATTTTTCTTGAAAGGTTACGGGAATTAAGCAGGCAGCAATGAAATGCCGATGTCAAAAAGAATCGCTTGTTTGTGTGGGTGAGTGTGGTGTTCATAGAAGTGAAAATAGGTGGATGTAGAGGATTGCTTCTATTTCCCAGTACTAGAATATAGCCTCAGATGATGTATAACAGTCTGCCAGTTCTGACTCTGTTTCTTTTCAACATGATCCCCTGGTACCTGCTATCTTACTTCCATCACATTCTTCTCCATGTGACCCAACATTTCCCTTACCTTTCATTTTCCTGAGCAGGTGTCTCTATTTAGCCTTAGTGAAGGTGTCTCTTATTTAGCTTTAGTGAAGGCTTAGTATAGCTTTAGTTTCAAAAAGAGGGTTATTCTTCGCTTACCCTTTACTCTTTCTTGCTTTATCGTTAAGGTCTAATCCCTTTCCCCAGCTTCTCTGGACTTTGACTTTCTCTAGATTCAATTTTGCCAATCATAGACTCTCTTTTTATATCCTCATAATTAATATCTTAATTATTCCAGACCCTAAATTTGTGCCTCTCAATGGTTAGAAGATTCTCATTAGACGTTGAAATCAGGAAAACCCAAAGATTGATATTTCTAGCTGTATTACCAATAAATGATGTGTAAATACTCCACAGATTTCTCAGAAAACATTCAGACGCCATGCAAATGATGAAATTATTCAAGAGTGTATCTGAAGGAAAAGATCTTATGTAACTTAAAATTTTAATTATGAGATAACTTGTTTTAAGTGCTTTCTGGCTTATCTATGTATTACTTTATGTAATTAGTATTTATTAATGACCTATTATATGCTAAGTCTTATGGATACAGTAATAAAAAGACAATAAAGGAGCCTGTTCCCATGGAGCTCACTTTTTATTAAAGGGGATTTAAAAATAGGTAAACAAAGATTATAAGTAGCTTCATTAGAGATCAGTACAATGGCAAAAATAAAAAGGAGGTGATAGAGGGTAACTGGAGGAAGGATGATTTGGATTATGTGGTCAAGGAATTGCTGATAAGATAACACCAGAGCTAGAATTTGAATGCAAGGGAAAGTGAGAAAATTCTTCTCTGGGTAGAGGAAATAGTGACGGAAATAGCTTTAAGGAAAAATATGTTTAGTTTGTGTGTTAGTTTGCTACAACTTCCATAGTTATGCACCACACATTATTGGCTTAAATAATAGAAATGTGTTTTTTAGTGGTTTGGATGCTAATTGGCAGGGTTGCTTCCCTCTGAGAGTTGTGGAGGAGAATCCAGTCCATGAATGTCCCCTAACTTCTGGAATTTGGTAGCAATCTCTTGTGTTCCTTCATTGTAGATGTATCACTCATCGCTGGTTCCATGTTCACCTTTCACTCTCCTTGTGTGCATGAGTGTGTCCGGGTTTTCCCCTTCACATAAGGACATCAGTCACATTGGCCTGAGGACCCACCTTATTCCAAAATGACTTCATCTTAACCTGAATAATTATATCTGCAACAGTTCTATTTCCAAATATGTTAATATTCTGAGGTTCTAGGAGTTGGGGTTTCAATATGTGAATTTCATGGGACACAACTAAAGCCACTAGAGATTGTGTAAAGTAAGGTTTTGCTGTACAACAAAACATCCTAAAACATAGTGGCTTTAAACAACAACCATTTATTTTGCCCATGATTTTATTTGTTGGCATCAGGTCCAGAAACAGTTGGTAGATTAACGAGGTTCTTTCATGCATTTGTGTTCAACTGAAGGTAAAAGGAGCGGCTCTGTTTCTAGAGGGTTGGCTTGTTGTCAGCTGATGTGGCAAGTTCAACTAGGTTATATGTCTTTTATCATCCACCAGGGTAGCCCAGAGGTATTGACATGTTGGCATCAGGTCCCAACAGCAAAAAAAGTGAATTCGTTTCAGTGTGTGCATTCGTTTCAACCCTCTACTTGTTTTATATTTTCTAACATCTCATTGGCCAAAGCAAGTCATGACCAGGTTCAATGGATCAGGAATTAGATTCCAACTCTTGGAAAGAGGATCTGCAACATTATATGACAAAGGTCTTGATTGCAAGGATATGATAAATTTGGGGCCATTTTTAGAATTGACCATGGCTTATCTGAAAACCAGAAATAAGATTTGTATGAAGATCTAAAAGTTTCAAGGGAATCATTTTTTTAAATTTGGTAATTTAAAAAGAAATTTAATCTTTTCATTGGGTATACGAAAAAAAATGAACACAGAAATGATGACAAAAGCCAAAAGTTAATTCCCCCAACTTTGCTTCCATAACTCCTTCTTCCTATGCTCATGGTAGATGACTTTCTGGATCTAGGCATTTTTCTCCATGCAATGCCCATAATTTATAATATATGCGGGATCGACCATTTTTCCAAGCCAAAGAAGAGTCAAAGGTTTAAAATTCAAACTCTCAGTACCATGACAGAATTATAGATGCAATCAATACTGGGTCTCTCAGTCATGCCAGCTCATATTTGAACAGGTTTTGGATATTTATCATTATCCTCTTTTAACCTCAATCAATTACTACAAAAGAACCTGCTTATAAATTTGCCCCTTTTCTCGAAAAGTAGTACATTAGGAGTTGAGGGTTACATATTCAGTTGGCTTAGTTCTTAATTTCAAAAAAGGATTCAAATTCTTTTTCCATGTAATGAAAGTTTTCTGTTAATGAATGACCCGGTATCTATCCATTTCCTCATATTTCTAAGAGTTGCCTTATTCCCAGCTAGAGAATTATATTTTCCCTTTTGAGTAGAGTTTGAATGCCCTTACATAAATAAGGGTTGAGAGTTAAAGCAGATCAATCTGACTCATTGCCTTGGGATTTTCAATCTTGAGGTAAATGATTTAATGATGAAGCAATAAAACAGAAGTTTATTAGTTGTGGAGGCTCCCTAGTGGAGTAAATTCTTAGGCATAGCACTCTGAGCTGCCCAATGTTGCCGTTTGCTAATCCCGCTTCTCAAGTCTCTTAGGTTCTGTAAAATACCCAATATTTTTCTATACAATTGTTTTTCTACTCAAGTTAGCCAGGGTAAATTTCCATTGCTTGCCACTAAAACTGTAATTCATAAACTCTTACAATCTAAGTAATTACAGTGTACTTATTAAGAACACTTAGTGCATATGAAAATTCTATTTCTTCTGTCATGTTGAATAATACAAAATGATATTTAAATAATAATTAATTTTGAGTGAAAGCATACTCATTATAGAAAATGTAAACATCATCTGGTCTTGTTTTTACTTCCAGTCACATGAAAAACCTACTGATTTGTTTTAAAATTTCAACTATCATGATTGGAAATTTCCGTAAGAATATAAAAAGTAATTAATTTAAAACTCATTATTTCTGTTTCCTGTCACTGTCTACATTGTACAGTCTTTACACTGAACTATGTAATTGTCTTGAATGTTTGAGCAACTAATGGGAATGATTTGAGAATGAGTATGCTGCAAGCAGAGGGAAATGATACAAATAAAAAGTTATATTAGACATAAAAATACCTAGGTTACAAAGTGTCGGGGGGAGCTTTTATTATAAAGAGATATAGCAGACAAATAATTTGGATTAAAAAGATAAAAAAAAAAGACTAGACTTTGTCATATACTATAAAAAGGTCTCTATGGCATTTTAAAGACTTCAAAATGTTTTCAGCATTATACACTTGATTTCTTAGTCACTGTTAATAAAGTCTACCGGAATAAATAAATAGTTGTAAAAAAAAGAAAAAACTCCACCTAAAGATAATTTTAAGATACCAATACAGCAAAAATCTGGAGATGTAGTTAATTGTGTTGCTCCATTCTTTTTGTCTGCATTTAACTTCTCCATTTCTAAAACGTTGTATGTGTAGAAATAGTTATAGGGTGTTTATCCAATAAAAGGTGTGTGTGGCCAGCACTGATGGGGTACTCCTCAGATGCTGGTTATTGGTCCTTAGCATGTCATTGCACTGGCTTCCAGTGCTGGCATGTGCCTTTCTTTGCCTGCTGGCTTTATTTGGTAGCAGAAATCTGCTTTACCAATGCATACAACAGGTCAGAAATGCTCGGAAAAAAAAAAAAAATTAAGCATGCCTCAACCTATGACTGGTGGAAAAATATCCTTACTTTCTTTACCTGCTAGATAGGGAAACTCTGAGGCACACATTCTGGTTTTCTGGCAGGATTAAGCCCCAGATATTCATGGTAGTAATTGCCTTAGTACCACATTGATATTGACTACCTACATATACCTCCCTTTCCACTTCACACGTCCTCTGCCTTTGTTTGGAGGTTTCTTAGAATGACTTCCAAAGTAAACTAATTGCACTTGAATCTGCGTCTCAAGATCTGCTCCTGGGCAAACCTAAACTAAGATAAGAGGGAAATGTTTCATACTTTGTGATTTAATATATCCAATAATTATTTGCCGTAGGTAATATAAGTATGTAACACTTATTTAGCTATAATTTACATAGAACATCCCCTATATGGTGGCATTTGATACTAATTTTCCATTACTCTCCTCTTTGTAATGCATGCACTCATAAAACTAACTTTACTTGTAATTTTCCAAAAACAGTATATAGTTCCATCCCCCTATGTTTTTGCTCATGTTGTTCACTATGACATAGAGATTCATCTTTGTTCTGTTCTGCCCAAAATTGTAGTTCATCCTTTAAGACTTTGTTCAGGCAGAAGTAAATTACTAAACAATTTTTTCAGTACTTGCTGGGTGTGTGAATCTAGGAATACCTTATAGTTGCATTAATTCGAGTTATAGGTAAGGCATGATTTACATTTTTTTATTACATCTGGCAAATTTTAGGTCATTAGTCAATAATTTCAAGTAACCCGAACTTCAGTTCATGAGTTCTCTATTAGAGTTTTGTTTTGTAAACTTTATTTTTAATACGTTTAATTCATTTAATGTTATTGTATGTTCCCATAGGATTTTCACCTCCATTGTAGTGCAGATATTATTGTAAACACTTATTTGTATATTTGCATCCTCAGTAGATTGAGTCTTCTAAAGAAAAAGACCTCAAAACTATAAAATGTAGAAAGTGTAATTTTTTATTTTGTTTTATTGTTATTATTTTTTTTTGAGAGAGAGAGACAGAGAGCAGGGGAGGAGCAGAGGGAGAGGGAAAGAGAGAATCGTAAGCAGCCTCCATGCCCAGTGTAGAGCCTGACTCAGGGTTTGATCTCACAACTGTGAGATCATGACCTGAGCCAAAATCAAGTCTAACACTTAACTGACTGAGACACCCAGGTACCCTAGAAAGTGTGACTTTTGCTACTTGCATGCTTGGGTCTAGAAATCTAATACAATATATATTTATAAAAAAAGTGAGGGATGTTGACAAATAGATTTTCAATATGTACCTTGGGAATTTAGAATAAAATTTAGAATGTTGGCTATAATTTCCATGTAATTTTAAAGCACTATCTTCCAAATATCCATGATATAACATGTACTTTAATTGCCAGACTTTTGATTCTAAAGTTTTAGTTGACCTCTGAGCACTTGCTATTTCATATCTAATTTGAAATTATTTATAGTGAACATAAAAACCAGATATTAATGCACAACTCAGGCAGATCTAAATGATTGGTTTTCAATGAATTTCATTATAAGTATATTTTGCAGTTATTCTATATATTAAGGACCAATAATTCAAAGTTGAAAGAACGTTGTTTCCAAGACATTTTCTGAAGAAGCCAGTCTTATTTTGATTGGCAGTTTTATATGATTACCTTAGCAGATGTAACAGCTGTCTGCTAAGTAGTGGTTGAAACAATAAAATTGTCTTTTTTAAGTCCAAATCATTACTTAGATGATTAGACCACTTGTTCTTGTGGTTCAGTGCACTTCAATGCTTGGCCAAGGTGGTGAATTAATTAGGGGTAAATTCCACCCTAAGTTTGGCCCTTGTATGTGCCATGTCAGAAAGGGGTACCATTTTCAATTTGTCCAAAGTTGCTCTCCCATTCTTCCCATAATAATAAGAGACACTTTTCTTTTTTAATTTGTGAGAAGTTATAATAAATTACATAGAACCAGAGATCCTTTCATGAGGTATTCAGGAATGAATTGACATTCTGTAAAGAAATCCAAACATAAAACTCAAGAGAATTTCTGTCTGTGATAATGGTGGGGAAATCTGTGGATTTACAATGTTGAAAGTCTGTAAGGCAGAGAAACTAAGTCTTCAGTTGTGAATGGAACATCTCTACCAGATGAATATAAGACACTTTGAAAAACTTACATCAGTTCCTGAAATTAAAGCTAAGAGAAACTACAAGAAAATGAAAACATTTTCTACCTAGGTCTAAGCTCCTCATCTTAAGGCCAAGCAAGAAGAAATGAGTGCAATGAAGTGAGACTCTGATGGGAAGTCGGGTTATTACATCTTCCAAAGCTTCAGGTTATTTATAATCCAGAAACACATCTACTTGGAGATTAAAAAAAAGAAAAAGAAAGTCAGTCAACCATGTACTCAGGAAGATAGAGCACTACTGTTCCACTTAACACGTTCTTAATGATGTGGAAAACTGATATAAGTTTCCTGACTTGTGTTTATTATTAATTTTCTCTAATATGTTTCTTTGGTAGGCTATAGATTGGTTTATTTTATGTTTAGGTCTCCCACAACACATTGTTCACATGTTTGTTTGTGAATTGATTTAATATTTAACTTAATTTAAAGCCAATAAGATTAAATAAATAAATAAATAAATAACACAGGGGAGCCTGACTGGCTCATTCAGAAGAGCCTGTCACTCTTGATCTCGGGGTTATGGGTTTGAGCCCCATTTGGGGTGTGGAGATTAATATTACTTAAATAAATATTTATTATTTATGTACTTTATATAATATAAAATATTTATAAATATGAATATTTATATTTATTTATTATTTTTAAAATAATTTTTTTAACTAATATAAACTATAAGATGTTTTAAGCCATTGTTAAACCCACACTTCTGACTTTTCAAGTCAGGGTGTTAACCTGAAAAAAAAATGTCTCTCCCAATATCTAAAAGATATTTTGCAATCACTTCTCATTTACATTATTATTAAACATATGCTAACACTAAAAGAATTTTATATTGAGTTGAAAATTTAAAAAATGGTGAAATTGGTGAAACTATTACCTTGATTAAGAAGCAAATCTATATACCTTTGAAAGATACTTCAAAAAAATCTTAGTTTTCCAACTACATGGTAACTACAAATTGAAAAAGCAAAAAAAAAAAAGAGGTGTCCATTTTTAACCAGCCATTTTTGTGTTACCCTAATATTTAGGTACATTTTATCCTTAATAATGTCTCCTAAATATTCTGCATTGAAAATTAGAGTTCATTATGTTTTATTTTGTAATTTTTCACAATTCATAGTTGTAAGGAATTAAATATTTAATAAAAAGAAGATGGAAAAGATATTAAAGTTACTTGTAGCAACCCTTCACCAAAAATATAAGTTTTCTGGTGTCAAAAGCAAGACAAAAGGCTGAAAATGGAGTCACTTATGCTGAGCCCCATATCACCAATTAAAAACAAGTTAATTATGGTTTCTATTCTTCCAGAAACACCATATTAAACCAGTCAGGAATCACCCAGACTGAACTACTGAGGCCATCTGCCTCATAGACCACTGTCAATCTCTAAAGGAGGATATCCTTGCAAAAACCAACCTGCTTTTTTGTCTAATATAAATTCTTTGCCCCACTCCCTTTTCTGCTTATAAATGACTTTGACGTTGTACAGCTCCTTTCTATCTGCTAGATGGGAGACTGCCTGCGTTGAAATGATTTTTGCTCAAATAAATTTGTAATATTTTTAATATGCCTCAGTTTAATTTTTGACACAGAATGGCACTGACCCAAATTGAAAATAGCTTTCCCATTATTTGTAAAGAGCCCCTACAAATTTAGTAAACCATGAACTGGAATTTTATCAACGTGGAGCTAGAGATAATGTCTTTGTGTTTACCTATGGAGGTAATGTAAAATGTTATAGAGGACAAAGTGAAAATGTAGTGCCTCCATATTAAATCACTGCCACCAACACCAAAATGACTGAAAATGAAGCTTTTGAGATACAATTTTAAATATTGGAAGAATGTTTAATAAATTGAAAGTAAGACACTGAGAGTAGAAACACGTGTAGAAATGAAAGGTCGTATATTATAGAAGAAGATACCATGCACTTTGAATATGCTTTGATAGGAGAGGTTTATACTAGGAGACATAATCAGAAAAAAAAAATCGTGAAGATATTGAGGTTTGTCTTAAGCTTGAACGAATGGACAACAATAATAACAATAAAAGATATTAGAGAAGCAAAACAAATGGGGTGCCTGGGTGGCTCAGTCAGTGAAGCGTCCGACTTTGGCTCAGGTCATGATCGCACTGCTGGTGAGTTCAAGTCAGGCTCTGTGCTGACAGCTCAGAGCCTGGAGCCTGCTTTGGATTCTGTGTCTCCCTCTTTTTCTGCCTCTACCACCTCCCTCCCCTCTCTTTCTCTCTCAAAAATAAATATTTAAAACATAAATAAATAATTAAATAAATAAATAAAACACATAAATAAAATGAAACAAAAAAGAAAGAGGATCTGTGAATTTTGAGTCCTGGAATTGAAGTGATTGGGAATTTTCTTTCAAAGTAAAGAGGGTCCACCACATGCAAGAGATAGAATTATTTGCCTTCCCTCCCTAAAAGTCAACAGAGAAAGGCATCCACAGTCAAAGTAACCACACAGAAGGCCAGAAGCTACTACCACATAAAAAAGAGAAACATCCAATTAATAGTAATTAAAGAGTTCGGTAAAAGCACTTCCAAAAAAGGTTACATTCTGATGGTAAGGACTTCAACATATCTTTTGGAGAGTACACAATTTAACCTTTAACAATGAGAGTATTTACACCAGGGCAATTGGCAAACATTACACATAATGGCTTCTCTCTTAAAGCCAACATTATTTACCAGCACTCTACTTATGTATGTATGATATCTGATAAATAGACTTCTCTCTTGGGAAGAAAATACGAGAAACAGAGAATACAGTAAGTATTAAGAATGCAAAGCCACTGGGCACCCCTCACATTAGTTAAGGGTACTTTTTCTTGTAATGGGGGCATCAGATCTCCCTCACTGAGATAATTCTCACACATTTTCTTTCTACTTAATGACCCTCTATTCTAATTTTAATATAATTATGTTTAAATTTAAAATATTGATTGGTCCTGAATTTTAACAATTTAGTTACCTGTTTATGTGGTTCTTGTTTGTTTTGTTTTGTTGTTCTAACCTTCTTAAGTTTTTGAGACAGAGTCCTATCAAGTTTATTAAGCTTGGAAATAATAATGATGGGCTACTGTAATAGAATAGAATAGAATTAACATAAGTCATCATAACAATAAAGTATGGTATTACTAATTAGATTTCTATTAATATTACTAGTCATTTTAAAGGAGCATGAATTTTTTAATGTTTATTTTTGACAGAGAGAGACAGAGACAGAGACAGAGCATGAGCGGGGGAGGGGCAGAGAGAGAGGGAGACACAGAAATCAAAGCAGGTTCCAGGCTCTGAGCTGTCAGCACAGAGCCCGATGCGGGGCTTGAACTCACAGACAGAGATCATGACCTGAGCCAAAGTCAGATAATCAACCAACTGAGCCACCCAGGTGCCCCAGGAGCATAAACTTTTTAACTAAATGTTTACAAACAAGGTGTTGTAAGAATCAACACAACCCTACCTTCTTCAAAAAGGTATTGTTTCTAGGTCATTACTTGAAAAGATTTTATTTTCCTTGACTTCCTTTAACTTTTGTAGTAGTGAAAAGTTTAAATCTTTTAACACTGATCACACTGAAAAAGATTGCATTTTCTAGACTTCTTACATGAAATATACATAGAAAGTAGTTAAGCTGGAAGGATACTTTATTTATGAAAATACTGCTTATATGCTGTTTCAAAAGGTCTCCAACTAAGGAGTGATTGACACAAAATCCATTGCTTGTTGAACTATGAGGAGGAAGAAAAACAAAGAATAAAATACATATTCTCTTATGGAGAATGAAATTAAGTATGACTGCCAAAGTTTCCTAGTGGACAGAAAATAAAAATAATTTTCTGATATGCATTTACTTCCCCATTTGATTTCTTCACACACATCTTTCTATGGATAGTAATGTAATTTTTTTTTTAATTTGTGTAAAAAAATCTATATTTTGAAGTGAATCCCCTAGAAGTGAAAGTACATAAAGGTGTGTTAGTAAATTTACAAATAAGACAAATCATTCATTCAATAAATATTGAATAAACATCTTCTATTTGCTAGGCTTTGTATTAGCTGTGCACATACCAAAGTAAATGAGATCATCTTGTCTGTGAGATACATAACATCAATTTATAAAGATAGACAAATAACCAAGTAATTACAATATTACATACAGCAAAATAAATGCAGGGTGCCTGGGTGGCTCAGTTGGTTAAGCATCCAACTCTTAGCTACAACTCAGGTCATGATCTAGTGTTTCATGAGTATGTTCCTTATACCAGTTTAGTTAGCTTTAGAGAATATAAAGAAGGCAGAGTGACTTAGAGGAAAAGACTTATATTGGGATTTCTGCAACACGTCAAACCTACTTTCCAGACACTTTACCCTACCTACTGGCCCCCTCTCATCAAATTGAGACACGCCTGAAGCAGGTGCAGACCACTTCAGCTCAGAGGTCACTCCTCCATTCTAGACTTCTTTATATACCATGGTTTTCACGTGGCCCTCTGAGAATGTGTCCCAAGGCCAAAATGGCCAGTGCACCCTGGGTCTGGAGATCAAACTTCAGACCACCGATTAACTATGTATCTGAACAGGTTTCAAATCTAGCTGAAACCACTAAATCCAAGATTTTTCTAATGATTCATGGAAAGATTTCATTGGTTTTTGGAATCCCCTAAATGTACTTGTACAAAGGACTAGATATATGCCCATTTATCTGGGGGAAACCATAAAAACTTCCATTAAACTCAAACTTTGTGGTGCAAAGGAAAAAAAAAAAAACAAAGAACAAAAGCAGAATCTGCATTACATGCTGCAAGAGTGACTTAAGGGTTTGTATTAGTCTCAAAGGAGCAAAGAGCAAACTCAGAAGTCCACGGTGCTTATTAGGCATTGTTTTCTGGAAGAAACACAGATCAAGACAGTCACTAGCAAACACTTCTTATTTCACAAATACTAATGCAATGGCTCAAAATCCCTCTAGAGTTAACACTACTGTGTTCAATATTAATGCAATTTAGTTGTACTTTAGAAATATTTGCCTATGTTGTAGACTTTTTAGTGCTATAAATCTGCTTTTTTTTTTCCTATGAAGGTAATGTCTGTTTGACAGTAAATTAATTCCTTATTCACAAAAGGCTGATTAATATTTACTTTTATGCTCATTTTGGAGCATGATTTAATAATGATGTTTGTATATTTATAATTCTCTAGTCTCCTGTCAAAAAGACAATGTCTATCATGTTGATTTGTTTCTAGCATCCACAGGTTAATGATCAGAGGCAACACAGGCAATAGAACTTTTCCTATTTTTGTTGCAACTATTTTCATTGAGGACTATAAAGCAATACAGATTTTGCCGAATTGAGTTGCCTGTAAATACATAAGTCGTTATTCTTCAATTGACTAAATTCATCTGGGGAAATTTACAAAGATAAAACCTGACAAAAATGATTAATTACCAAAAAAAAAAAGATTACCTGTTTTCATGGAAAAGTCATGTTGATATATTTCAAGAAGCTATGTATATTATATAGAGCATGTGTCATACTTAGAAAAGTCTTCTCGTTTTTTTCAATAGACTAATGTATTTTAATTAAAAATAAATTATGAAGTCTTGAAAACTAATTTATGTATCCAAAGTGCATAATATTTCCATCTAAATAGACATGTTGAGAGTCTAAGTTAGAGCATTTTATATGTTTGGATAAGTTTTATTTCAAATAGATATGTACACAGGGGTGACTGGGTGCCTTAGTTGGTTAAGCATCTGACTGGCTCAGGTCATGATCTTGTGGTCTGTGAGTTCAAGCCCTGCATCAGGCTTTGTGCTGACAGCTCAGAGCTGAGAGCCTGTTTCAGATTCTGTGTCTCCCTCTATCTCTGCTGCTCCCCCACTTGCTCTCTCTCCCTCTCTCTCTCAAAAATAAACAAACATTAAATTTTTTTTAAAAAGGTCAAACAGTTGTGTATATATGAGCATTTTAGCAAATTATAATTCGTTGAGTAATTCTTACAGAGAGAGAGCACTCCTACTCTTTCATTTGACCAAACTTTGGATGTAGATGTTTCCTGAATTTATAAACGGCAAATTAAAGAACACATTCATGCAAATGTATTTAACATGCACGTGGAAGTACCTTTAGGATAGGATTTGGTTCTTTTATAAATCAATGTATTTTTAATCTATCCTTACAGTTCTTAAAATCTATAGCCATTTCCTAAAACTTGATGTTCTAATATATACAATACTGGGCATTAAAACAGAGAACACTTGATTATATTTAATATCAGTAAATTAAAAAGCAAATTAATTTTCAATTCTGTACATGCCAAGAATTGTGCCATATTACACCAAGCTTAAAAGGAACTGTTCAGTATGGGCTTTGTCCAGATTTAACACACCCAGCTTTATAAAGTTGCATTAATTTGAGATTTAGGGAGTTTATTCTGATCGTCATAAATTTTACATACATTTATGTCAACTTAATAAACTAAACACAACTATCCTGTCAGCCTTGCTATGATAATAAAGAAATCTCCAAATTTAGTGACTTAAAAAAAAAAGTGTACATAGGACACTTTCTACATGCTTGTCACATGTCAGCCGGAGACTCAGCTTATTGGATCAGTAAGGGTCAAGGCTGATGAGACTCAGTGGAAACAGTACTCAAAGGAAGCAGTAAAAGAACACAGTGGCCAAGGAGCTAACTCATAAAACTTCTGCCCAGAGGGTGTATAGTTTACTGACATACATATTGCTTTGACTACAACAAAATAGTCTGAATAGTCTATCTTGAATAAATTATTTCAGAAAATGCGAAAAGGGTAAACTTTTTCTTTACCCACTATTAAGAAAAGATTGTAGTAATAATCTCCATAATATCTATCCACAGTAAAGAATGTGAACACTGTCACAAAGTGGACTTATAAGAAAACCATTGAATTTCACATAGAATTCGCTGGTTTGGGTCATAGCTTATATATATGGCATGATTTTAGAGACCCGACTTAAATTCAGGAGTCCTTTGCTTTTCTTAACTCTAAAATGGCGCTACTCATATCTGTCCAATAAAGCTGTTGGAAAGACCCCACGAACTGATATGTGCAAAGCTGGAAACTCTAAAGACATAAAAATTTCAGGGATGGTGATCTGTTTTACTGTTCAGATGATGTATGTCTGTTCTTGTAGGAACAAGACCAGCGTAACTTGAGAAATTTGAGAGTATTTAGCTGAGTCCTATCAGAAAAAAAAAAAAAAAAAAAAAAAAAAAATATATATATATATATATATATATATGTTTCCACTCCTAGCTGAAATAGATAAAAGGGAAAAAAGGCTTATTTGATCTGCAATGTGGATATGATGTGGTCCATAAATGATTGCTTGATGTCATAAGAAAGACTAATCAGCCACTATTGGCAGAGAAACTGGCTTGTTTCTCTGCAGAGCCTGCAATCCTAGTGAAAGAAGTATTCAGAATTCCATAATGGAATGATTGGAAGCCCAAACAACTTAGAATGGCACTGGATGATAAAGACCTAAAAAGTGACTGAAGCAATGAAGACAGTGCTTCTGAGAATAGATGTAATATTTCTTCATGTCAGCTGATAATCACTCCTCCGCCGTGCGTTGCTTTCATACCCGTAGAAATTCTAGGAATGATGACCAGAAAAAAAAAAATGAATCCTGTAAAAACATTTGCAGGCGTATGGTATCAGGGAGACTAGCCACCTTTGTTTTCAGAGTAAGAATAATCATTTTTTTTAAACTTTTCAAAAGTTGTCTGGGACTTGTGTGCGACGACAGATAACACGAGAT
Organism: Panthera leo; assembly: GCF_018350215.1. NCBI lineage: Eukaryota > Metazoa > Chordata > Mammalia > Carnivora > Felidae > Panthera > Panthera leo. The sequence continues at coordinate 223,417,555 of NC_056679.1, forward strand.
GTGTGAGACACAGTCACTGTCATTAAAGATCTTGAACCCTATATATGGAAATAACGTTTAAACACATCCAATTGGAATTTTTAATACACTGCTAACTTCTGCTTGAGTTGTGCATATGAATAATACATATTCAAATATGAAATATATCACCGCGTAAGAGAGGAACTGTGCAATCATGTATTAGTTCAACAAATATTTTTGCGTACCTGTTACACAACTGCATTAGACTTTAGGATCACAGTGAGAAGGTCCACAGTTAGACTTTAGGATCAAACAGTCTTCATTGAACATGTAGGCTAGTGGTTGAGACAGTTAAAATAAGAAATAGTCAAACACATAAAACAGTTGTAAATCTGGGTAAGAACTACAACTGAAACAAACAAAAAGATACAAGCTAATATGAAAGCAAAATAAAAAAAATCCTCAGTTAGAATTATCTATAAGAAAGCTGTATCTGCTTTAACAGTCTCTGTGGCTGGTCTCACTGACACTGATCTTTCACTCATGAGCTTTCAAATGGGCAGTGACTTGGCTGGAAATATATTGAGCCTATCAGCCTCCTCTGGGATTTTGGCCCTGAGCCATTTTGTTCAACTGAAATATTTACTAGGGGGACACACTAAGGTAATCAAGTATCTTAACAAAGGGCATATTAACCATTTATTTTTTGAAGTCATCTTTGTCCGGAGTCTTGTTCTTATTCTGTGTCTTAACAGGTCTGTGTAAATAATAGCACTTTTCAATTTTTTTACATGTAATTACAAGAATCAGTTCATTTTCGTAATCTTACAATTCCGTAACTTCTGGTCTCCCTACTTTTCCTTTCATCCATTCTTGCTAATAGGCCAGTTTTTTTTTTTCTTGTGTGTGTGTGTGTGTGTGCGCGCTGACTCATAATTTTTGTAGTATTTTACCACAAAAAGCTAAACAACCAATGCTCATTACCAACATTTTATCAATTTCCAGGTTTAGTAGATACAATAGCTCTGGGTGGTACAGACAAATTTGACTCCTGATAGAATTTTCTCTTTGGTCAGTTTTTAATGCAGACACGGCCTCTTGGCAGAAGGAGAACATGGAAGTCAGGGCCACTGCAAGCTCAGCAAGGGTGGCATATTAGGTGAGTCCATGGAGCCCAGTCACATTTAATGAGTACTCATGAAGCACTTATGCCCTTGGTATTGCCTGAGTTGGTGCTAAATTTTACTATGGAAAATGTTTAGTCCAGATTCTTCTCCATGTTTCTAACTCCCTCTCCTGGATGGCAGTAGTGTTTTACATGGACGTGTACTTTATATTGTCCTCAAAATATTAATACAAATGGCCTGGAGGTAGCTAGGTTCACTCAGCAGTCTAGAGCTCTTTTGGCCAGACAACTGTTGACCAAATTTGTGCCTAAGCCTTCCACTTCCCAATCTTTTAAAATTCCTTTTTCAAAAAATCATTATTCAAAATACAGAGGAGGGGAAAGTAAGGAAAACTTTAATAGAAATTTTAAAAACAAAATTTTAACATTTAAAAATATTTTAATGTTTATTTAGTTTGAGAGAGAGACAGAGAGAGATAGAGAGAGAAAATGTGGGAGGAGCAAGAGAATCCCAAGCAGGCTCTGCACTGTCAGTGCAGAATCTGATGTGGGGTTCAGTCATGCGTCCCTGAGATCATGGCCTGAGAATACCAAGAGTTAGACACTAAACCGATTGAACCACCCAGGCACCCCAAAATTGTAACTCTTTTATTGATAACAATGGGGTTGTTATTACTAAGAAGAAATTTCATAGCATGATAAATGTGGGATATAACACTTTTCTTTAAAATATCGACTTTAAAGAATGTTCATTGCAATATTGCCTACTAAGTCTGAATTTGACTTTTAATCACTGAGTAATTCCTGAGAAATATTTAGACTGTATACTTAAAACTGGCAGAGACTGTGTCTTATACTTTTGTATTTACATTTAGTACAATGTACATACTACAGTGCTAACCCCCATCAAACCCTTGTTGACTGGTTGGACAATAAAGAATTTGGTTTGGATGGAAGACAGCACAGCCATGTGCTTCTGAGTGCCTTGAACAACTTTATAATCCTATACCCCCCTACATCTTAGCAGACTCTTTAGTGAAAAGTCCCAGGACACTTGTACAACCAACAATCAGACAGGTGGTGGCCAGCCCTTATTTCTTCAGGAATGCTCCCTACTGACCGTTGTCATGACATCTTTACTGCACTCTTTTCTCTTTCTATGATTTTGGAGTTGGTGAGCTAGTAAGTTTGGGCTTTCAATGTCATGACTTTGAGCAAAGTCTTGGGTCCCTTTACGTCTTCTTCACATCCCAGGTTATGTCCCTCACCAGCTGTGAGCCTAAAGGCAGTTGTTCTTAGCTTCCATATCTTGGAGCCTCAGTTTGTCTAATTGTTTAAAGGGAGATAATTACACCTACTTCATAGGATTGTGAAGATTAAATGTCTCACACCTTGTATGCCTTCCTTTGTGTTTTTTTCTTTCCCATTTAGCTATCTCTTTATTTACAGAGAGCAGGTTGAGCAGAAGAGAAGGTAGGGATTTCTGAAGTGAGAAGGAAATTGGTTTCTTCATCTGAAGAGAAGTCATTATTGAACAAAAAACCCCCACATGGCTGACTCATCACTCTTCTTAGAGTGCCCGACTTGTAGAGTTGTGGAGAGACTTCAACTTGGCAGAGCTAATATTTAGGGAGAGAAAGGCATAAACTGCAGTTCAGCAACAACAGCCTGATTTCTAATCCTGCCTACCATCATCTTTAGAATGTCTTTCCTGTGGGACTCACCACCCTCCTCTAGATAACGGTCACCATGCTCTTCTATTAGATGCCCTAGTGAGGCAAAATGTTTCCTGACAGAGCAAGCCTGATGTGTGGTCAACCACAGCTAGATATAGTCTCTTATAGCTTCCGTTCTGATCATAAACCAAACGAAGATCACACTTGCTTATGCTCTGGATAAGGCTGTTTTCCTCAGGGTGTTTCACTTGGTGGCTGGAACTGGCTTGAAGAGTGGTACCGTGTGAAGTGAAGAGTCATTGAGGCAGCTCAGGTGGACTGTGAAGCTGATAATGCTCGAAGACTTCAAACGTGATAGGCTTGGCTTTGATGCGTTTCACAAATGATTCAGTGACCTCCACTGCAATCAAGCTTCAAGCATTCAAGACCCTCCATAATCTACCCCAGTTGACCTTCGTTTTCGATTGAAAATAAGCTTTTAAGGGATGCCTGGGTGGCCTCACAGACTCTTGATTTCCGTTCAGGTCATGATCTCACGGTTCGCGCGTTTGAGCTCCGTCTCCGGCTCTGTGCTGACAGTGCAGAGTCTGCTTGAGATTCTCTCTCTCTCCCTCTCTCTCTTCCTCTCCTCTGCTTATGTTCCCTCCCTCTCTCTCTCTCTCTCTCTCTGTCTCTCTCTCTCTCTCTCAAAATAAATACATAAATGTAAAAGAAATACAACTTTTTAAAGCAGGGGTTAGATATCTTTTTATCTTTACACCTCAATTGCCTCATTTTTTAAAAATGAGAAAAAGTAGAAAGGAAAGAAATAAACAAAAGAGCAGGATGAAAAATATAAGGAAAAACAAATACATTATTGAATTCAATTATTTCTATGTTTATATGGAGAAATAAGTTAAAATATTTTACCACATGGAAATACTACTGTATACAAGTAAACATAGATTGGACTTTCCATGTATTGGAATATTTTACATAAATATAACTTAAATGACATGGGACAAGCTAAAAACCAAACACATTGAACAACCAAAGAGTTGAGAAATCCCAAAATAGCATTATATAAATAATTATAACAGAAGAAACTACGTATAAGTTACCAATTGTTAAAAATATCTTATTACTATAATCTATTAGAATATGTGTTTATGTCAGTGGAATAACTAAAAAATGTTTATAATTACTTTTAGCTATAAAATGAACACATTATTTATAGAACTTAAACATCGCAAATCAAAGCAACGAATGTGGAAGAGACTAACTCACAAAATTACGTGGGACAGGCAATTTTCAGATGACAGAAACAATAGAATAAACTAAAAACTTTAAGAAATAGGCCAAAAGAAACAAGTCAGTGAAAACATAGTAATATTTTAATATTGATAAAACTAATAAAGAGTAAGACTCTAGATATCCAGACAAATGCATTGTTAAAGCCTATCACATTTAAGTAGTTCTGCACAAGAGCAGCATTTTTGTTCCAAATGGGCTAGAACACAAGAATGACTCAAAAAAAATAAAAAAAAAAATCAGGGAAATAAAGTTCTTATGCTCATGTTCTTCTGCCAAACTTGTATCTTGAAGAAGATAATTTGTGGTGGGGAGCAAAGAGAATCTGGAAAAATCTTCTCAAGTCTCACTCCAGGAAAATGGAAAAATTACCCAACTATACAAGCATAGGTGTGACATATGTTTTCTGAGTGAGAAGTTATACTAGGAAGAAAAGAATATGCCCAAAGAAGAGGAGGGGGGGAACAACCTTGACAAACAAAATTCTAGAACTGCTACTCTGAAACTATAAGTATGCAAATTATCCTTCATGCTTTGTGTAGTATGATAATTGTATATCAAATAAATTACATGTGTTGTGGATTTTTAGTTTTTTGGTTTCTATCAAGTGCAAAATATTACTACAAATCTAATGCATTTTAAAATATATGGCTTTAGATATCCAATTTAAAAGAAAATGTACTTGAAGAATATTATTTGAATAAATTAAAACCCAAAGGAAAAAGAAACTGATGGAAACACTAATAGAGACCTTGTACATAAGACGTGAATTGACATTCCAGATTTAAATTTGTTTTGATAGTTTTATCTTCACAGTAAAAGTCATTCTAATTTCCTTGGTTGAGAAGACAGCCAAAAGGCAACTGAGCCACAAGCTTCCCATTTCGATTGTCTTAATCATTGTTTTTAATTTAAATTAAACTGAATGGCTGGAATAGAGATTTGGAATGAAATTTGTCTGATCATGGGCACTGCTCTTTCTAATCCTATAAAAAGAAAGAATGAGACTTAATTTCTCTTAATGTAGCCACCAGATAAAGACTTATACTTCCTTTTAGCTGTATTACTGCACAGAAAGCATTCAAATTTTGACTTAAAATTTGTCTCTTGCATACTATTAATTAGGACTTAATGTGCAGGTTCATTAAGGACATGCAGCCACTGGGTTTATTTTGGCTTTTATTTTAATTGCAGTAGCTATAATATAAAATCTATTATCCTGCATTTTTTAATTACAATATATTCTTATGTAGTTTGAATTAAAAAATATTCAAGAATGCATGTAATTTTCCCATTGGTCATGACTGGTTATGCAAATCCCCTTTTATTTAAAATATTCTTAAACGTAGGATCATATTTTAGATTTCATTAAATTAAAATTAAAAGGCACAAAACTATCAACCAAGAAAAATGATTTTTATTCTCTAGTTTCATCTTGATAATAGACATTTATTGTTCACTTTCTGTTTTAAATTATAGTGTGCTGACTTGAATCTGGCAATAGGCTTTATTTAATTTATCTATTACCGGGGGTAACTGTAAGTACATACTTTATACCTACTCAGATATTTTCTCATATGACGGAAACTCTTGTTCCTAGATCTGTACACTATGAGCCAGATGTTGATGCAGAGGTCTTAAAAGTCGACATTAAGAACAAAACACAGCAAAAGAAATGGCATATAAACAAGCAAGATTATAAATACACTACAATTGCAGCAAAGTGGGATAATTATATCAAGAAACCGTTCTCCTGCTGTATTGATTCCTATCAAATTTGTCAGTAGATGTTAAACATTAAAGGGTGATCATTGTCAGTCACTTGATTTCCCCATTTAAATAAGTGACTGCATTATCATTTTCAATAACATTGACATCATTCATCGTGAATGACATCTTTGAAGGAAAGTAAACCTTCATCTTTAATATTCCTTTTCTAGGATCCTGGAGGTGGAGTCAGGTCATGGGAGTATTCTATCAACACCACAGTGAGTAGGGCAGAAGCCTGAGGATTCCTAACTGTAGATGAAATTTTAAGAACTTCTTGGGGTTGTAAACATTTGATTTTGTTTCAGTGATCGTTTTAACTCAAAAGTGAGGAAACAGCAAAAAATAATGAGATACCATTAACACTAAACACAGTGATCCCAACTGCCAGAGTGAAATAAAGGGGAACCTTTGAAATGTATTAATATAAGAAAATTTTAAAAATATATATATGATAAAAAACTGATTATTTAAGATAAAATTTAATGGAAACATGCACCATTTAAAAAGCAGTCATTTGGGGCGCCTGGGTGGCTCAGTCGGTTAAGCAGCCAACATCGGCTCAGGTCATGATCTTATGGTCCGTGAGTTCGAGCCCCGCGTCGGGCTCTGTGCTGACAGCTCAGAGCCTGGAGCCTGTTTCAGATTCTGTATCTCCCTCTCTCTGACCCTCCCCTGTTCATGCTTTGTCTCCTACTGTCTCAAAAATAAATAAACGTTAAAAAAAAATTAAAAAAAAATAAATAAAAAGCAGTCATTTTTAAGGGACTTTCAAGATTACAAAGAAAGTTCAACTAGCCCATTTCCTAAATGGTAAAAGAAAAGCTCAGAATTATAGGGGTTTCTGCCCGGCTCAGTAGGGAGAACATGTGACTCTTATCTCAGGATTGTCAGTTCAAGCCCTATGCTGGGTGTAGAGATTTACCTAAAAATAAAATCTTAAAAAAAAAGCTCAAAACAAAAGACATGTACATCAATGTTCTTTATACTGTATCATATGATAGCAACATACTACAGAGGTTGCTACTCTGTAGGTTAACAATACTGAATTTCACATTAGCTAAATACCATTTTGTCGATAAATGATAATAGCTTATAATGTTTTTCTTGAAAGTCTATCAAGTAGGTTTAAAAATATTGGGCACATTAGGTAAGTCATAATGAAGTATGTATATATATATGTATATATATATATATACACATATATGTATATACATATAAGTGTGTATATATATATATATATTCATGTATAATGTCTCCATCTTTATATCTATGCATATAATGTGTATATATATAAGTATAACTATAACTATATATGGATAACTTATATAACCATAACTAAAACTATAACTATAACTATATACCTATAACTATAACTATAACTATAACTATATATATATATATATATATATATATATGTATAATGACTTAGAGCCATAAATTTTCTTTACTATTTACAAAATTCTTCTGCTGGCCATTAAGCTTGGAGGGATGGTAATTATTTTTAACTGGATGTGGGTTAGAATTTTTAGATAAATTGATCAGGACAAAAATTCGATTATTCTTATATCTAAAAATGCATAAATGACCAAACAAATTCAGAATCTACCCAAAATATATTCACAAGTTGGGGAAAGAGTCAGACATTGGGCATATTAGAAAGCAGTGATTAGAGAAAACGAAGTCTGTTTTTCATACTGTCCTTCCCTTAGTCGATTCTATACACTATATTTCTACAGACAATCTTAAATGACTACATATTGGATTCCTTTATGAGAACTTCCATTATGGTTACTGTTAGTGTTAAGTCTCCAAAGAAGAAATATAGATATTGTCTCTGTGCTCATTTTACAGAGAACATTTTCACCTACAGCACTGCTAAGTTAGTAACTCTTATAATTACCCATTTTTCTTGGATATTAAGGATTAATAAGCAATCTTCTAAGAGAGAAAAAGGGGGAAAAAGTTCATGATGCCAACAGTTCAAACTTCCTTTTTAGCTGGGGTCTTGTGAGATGGTATTAAAGAAGGGAAGAAAAGCATTTCTCTTTTCTCTGATTCCTTTTCTTGTTAGGCAAAATGTTTCTTCTGAGGAAGTATCTCTCAGATAATACTCAGATAATACTCAGATAAAATACTCTCAGATAATACTCAGATAATACTTCTGGAGTATTATCCCAGTGCAGAAATTGCTGTTCTGATGACCCAAATCAAATGGTCTTGATTTGGCCCAACTTTAGGTCATCTGTAGTGGGTTTCAGTCTTCAGTACCAACTGTTCTGATTCTAATAAGCAAGACCCTGTCTTTATTTACGTAAGTCCCTCTGGAAGCTGTAGTCAAAGAATCATATTGTTTGGATTGTTTTGGCTTTCAATTGGTTGTTCCCTGCAACCTCCTGGAGACTGATAATTTAAGAATCTAGATTGTACGAGTCTGAGCAATTTCCTCCATGTCAGACTTTTGCTATGTTTCCTCTCCATAAAGTCCTACTCTTAAATGGATGAAATAAAGAAGCAGATTTTGTATTAAAAGTATCAAACTCACAACTTCTATGATTATATATACATTCTATAAGGATTTCTTTGCCAACATGTAGCCAGATTGTGAGTTGAATTTAACCTAATTTAATACACGATTTTCCAAGGTTTCTAATAAGGTATTTTTAAAATTCATATGTGACACAATAAAGAATTATCCCAGGTAATCATACTAAAACATTGAAACTGTGTTCTGATGAATAGAATATGTTTATGTTTGAATCCTTTCCATATTAAATAACAAAGTATTGCTTCCAATCATCTCTGTGGGTTTATAGTTTGCTTGATCGTTCAACTTTATATCCTCATAGCATAAATATAATAAGTTGTACAAAGTTTATTATAATCCCACTTCATTAATCTATTTGAAAAGACTGACAAAAAGTATTCTCTAAACAACTAAGCATCTACAATGCCATCCTCTTTACTGTTTTGAATTTTCTATTTTCATCTGTAGTTAATCTTAACTAGGCCCACACAAATTTTCTATACAATCAATGTCCCCTGCGATAGAGAATTTTTTTATCTTCTCTCCATGCCTGCATTATACTTATTTCCACACAATTCCATTGTTGCTAAACATGACCTAATCAGATGTTTTAAAACCCTGATCTGACATGTAATAAATAATTTTCTGTACTCGATATTATGTTGCTTTATTCAAATTAAAATAGACAACCTATTACTTCAGGCACTGTGGTGGACAACATGTCATATGGAATCTGACATTATACACTGTCCCAGATGAAACCTCTTCACTCTGGCTGCTGGGCTATCTTACACGTATGGTGATTTTACTTAAAACCACAGTTCCATATATTATGTAATCAGAGCTCCCACAGATATTGGAATCTGGCCAGTATGACTTGTCTCTTTAATGCTTTTACACACTCTGTGTTACAAAAACCATATCTTATACTTACACCTATAAAAATTTAACTAAGGGCTACATTTACAATTAGAGATTAAGACACATCGTGATTGCTCATAGCTTTTGCTCTTAGGGGATTTGAAGAACACAATTCGTTTCACGATATTATAATCAAATCTACAAAATTTAAGACATGAATTTTAAACATTAATGTGTTTTCCTAAATGGTTTTTTTTTGCATATAATTAGTACTTTTGTTTTTTTTTTTGTTTTTGTTTTTTTTTTTTGGTAATAAAAAGAATAAAGTTTTATTTTTAACATAGTAGCAAATATAGTTTGATAAAGACAGTAGCTCACAAATTTAACATATTTTAAAGGTGGTATATTAGAAGTTAGGGCACCTGGATGGCTCATTTGGTTAAGTGTCCAGCTCAGGTCATGCTCTCACAGTTGCGATCTCATGACCTGATCTCACAACGGTGAGATCATGACCCACGTCAGGCTCTGCTCTGGGCATGAAGCCTACTTCAGATTCTCTCTCTCTCTCTTTTTGTCTCTCCCCACTTGCACTCTCACTCAAAACACAACACAACAAAACAAAAAAACCCAGCAAAACAACAAAAAAACAAACAAACAAACAAAAAAAAAACAGCCACATACACAAAAGAAATAGATCAGCTATTAGTGAAAGGAGGATTTAATTAGCAGCCTATTTTCTTCTCTCTTTTTTTTCTCAAATTTTATCTTTACAGTCTGGTTAGTTATCATATAGTATAATGTTGGTTTCAGGAATGCAATTTAGTGATTGATCACTTACATGTAATACCCAGTGTTCAACACAAGTGCCCTCCTCAATATTTACCACCCATCTAGCCCATCCCCCAGCCACCTCCCCGCCAGCAAACCCCAATTTGTTCTCTGTGGTTAAGAGTCATTTATGATTTGCTGCCCTCTCTTTTATTTATCCCTTGCCCTACGTTCATCTGTGTTGTTTCTTCAATTCCACATATGGATGAAATCATATGGTGTTTGTCTTTTTCTGACTGACTTATTTCACCTAGTGTAACACTTGCTAGCTTCATCCATGTCATAGCAAATGGCAAGATTTCATTCTTCTGGATGGCTGAGTAATATACCATTGTGTGTGTGTGTGTGTGTGTATCACCTCTTCTTTTTTTTTTAATTTTTAAATGTAATTTAAATCCAAGTTAGTTAACATATCATGTAATAATGATTTCAGGAGTAGAATTTAGTGATGCATCACTTACATATAACACTCAGTGCTCATCCCAACAAGTGCCTTCCTTAATACCCATCAGCCATCTAACCCATCCTCCCACCCAGTACCCCTCTAGCAACCCTCAGTTTGTTCTCTGTATTTAAGAGTCTCTTATGGTTTGCTTCCCTCTCTCTTTTTTATCTTATTTTTCATATATATACATGAAATATATATATATATGAATTATACATCCTTTGTATATATACATATTATATATAGAGATATATACATACACACACTCCTTTTTTATATACATACATAATTTTGTATATATACATACATACTTTTAAGATTTTTTTCATTGTTTTCTCATCTTCACTTCCAGCACATCTCCACACACTTGTGTACATATGCACACACATACACACAAACACACAAATAGACACACATGCACACACACATTAATGTATGTTTCATGGAGGCGGGGATTTTTATCTGTCTTATTTATTGCTGCTACCCCAATGTGTGTGATTCTACCTGAGACATATTATCAACTCAGCAAATATTTACTTAATGAATTAATAAATAATTTGAATATTTTGCAAGAAATATCCATGAAGTGTTTCTAATAGCATAAAGGCAAAAGATTAAAAAATAAACAATCTTGGGGCACCCAGGTAGCTCAGTCAGTTAAGCATCCGACTTGGGCTCAGGTGATGATCTCACAGCTCATGAGTTCTAGCCACGTGTTGGGCTCCGTGCTGGCAGCTCAGAGACTGGACTCTGCTTTGGTTTCTGTGTTCCCCTCTCACTCTGCCTTTACCCTACTCTCTGTCTCTCAAAAATAAATAAGAATTAGAAATAATTTTTAAAAATCTCTGATATAGACCATGTACAAAAAAGTGCATAGAACATGTTATTGGTGGTCATGCTCCCTATAATTAATGTTTGCTGTTGGCTATTTATTTATTTTTCAATGTTTATTTATTTATTTTTGAGAGAGACAGAGACAGAATGCAAGTGGGTTAGGGGCAGAGAGAGAGGGAGACACAGAATCCGAAGCAAGCTCCAGGCTCTGAGCTGTCAACACAGAGCCTAACATGGGGCTCAAACTCACAAGCTGTGAGATCATGACCTGAGCCAAAGTTAGATGCTCACCCGACTGAGCCACCCAGGCGCCCCTAATGTTGGCCATTTAACACCAAATTTAACAGAGCATGTTTTGTTGATACTGTTGCTATAAACACTGGGGTGCATGTAGCCCTTGGAATCAGTATTTTTGTATCCTGTAGGTAAATACCTAGTAATTCAATCACTGGATCATAGAGTAGTTATATTTAACCTTTCGAGGAACCTCCAAATTGTCTCACTGCACTAGTTTGCATTTACACGAACAGTATAAGAGGGTCCCCCTTTCTCCACATCCTCACCAACATCTGTTTTTTCTTGAATTGTTAATTTTAGCAAATCTGACAGGTGTGAGATACCAGGTGTGGTATCTCGCGGTTCTGATTTGTATTTACCTGATGATGAGTGACATCCAGCAGTTTTTCATGTGACTATTATATACCTGTATGTCTTCTTTGGAGAAATGTCAATCCATGTCTTCAGCCCTTTTATTAACTGGGTTGTTTATTTTGTGTGTGTTGAGTTTGCTAAGTTTTTTATAGATTTTGGATATTAATCCTTTATCATATAGTTCATTTGCAAATATCCTTTCCCGTTCTGTAGGCTGCCTTTTAGTTTTGTTGATTGTTTCCTTCATTGTGCAGATTTTTATCTTAATTAAGTCCCAATAGTTCATTTTTGCTTTTGTTTTCCTTGCCTCTGGAGACTCGTCTAGTAAGAAGTTGCTATGGCTGAGGTCAAAGAGGCTGTTGCCTGTGTTCTCTTTTAGGATGTTGCAGGTTTCCTGTCTCACATTTGGGTCTTTCATCCATTTTTGGATTTATTTTTGTATATGGTATAAGAAAGTGTTGTGGTTTCATTCTTCTGCATGTCACTGTCCAGTTTTCCCAACACCATTTGTTGAAGAGACTGACTTTTTCCATTGGATATTGTTTCCTGCTTTGTCAAAGATTACTTGACCATATTGTCGTAGGTCCATTTCTTGGTTTTCTGTTCTGTTCCATTGATCTATGTGCCTGTTGTTGTGCCAGTATCATACTGTCTTGAGGATTATAGCTTTGTAATATAGCTTGAGGTCTAGAATTGTGATGCCTCCAGCTTTGTTTTCCTTTTCCAAGATTGCTTTGGCTATTCAGGGTCATTTATGGTCCCATTTAAATTTTAGGATTCTTTGTTCTAGTTCTGTGAAAAATCCTGTTGGGATTTTGATAGGGATTGCATTAAATGTGTAGATTGCTTTGGGCAGTCTAGACATCTTAACAATATTTGTTTTTCAAATCCATGAGAATGGAATATTTTTCCACTTCTTTGTGTCATCTTCAATTTCTTTCAAGACTGTTCTATAATTTTCAGAGAACAGATCTTTTACTTCTTTGATTAGGTTTATTCCTAGATATCTTATGGGTTTTGGTGCAATTGTAAATGGGATTGATTCCTTGATTTATTTTTCTGCTGCTTCATCATTGGTGTATAGAAATGGAACAGATTTCTGTACATTGAATTTGTATCTTACAATGTTTCTGAATTCGTGCATCAGTTCTAGCAATTTTTTTGGTGGAGTCTTACATTTTGTATATAGAGTATCATGTTTTCTGCAAATAGTGAAAGTTCGACTTCTTCTTTGCCCATTTAGATGCCTTTTATTTCTTTTTGTTCCCTGATAGCTGAGGCTAGGGCTTCCAGTAATATGATAAATAACAATGTTGAGAGTGGACATCCCTGTCTTGTTCTTGATGATAGAGGAAAAGCTCTCAATTTTCCCCCATTGAGGGAGATATTAGTTATGGATCTTTTACATATGGACTTTATGATACAGAGGTATGTTCCCTCTATCCTTACATTTTTGATAATTTTATCAAGAAAAGATGATGTGTTTTGTCAAATGCTTTTTCTACATCTATTGAGAGGACCATATAGTTTTTATCCTTTCTTTTATTAATGTGGTATATCATGTTTATTGATTTGTGAATATTGAACCAGCCCTACAGCCCAGGAATAAATCCCACTTGATCGTAGTGAATAATTCTTTTAATGTACTGTAGGATTCAGTTTGCTAGTGTCTTGTTCAGAAGTTTTGCATTCATGTTCATCAGGGATATTGGCCTGTGATTCTCCCTTTAATAGTCAGCTCTTTGTCTGTTTTTGGAATTAAGGTAATGCTGGCCTTGGAGAATGAGTTTGGAAGTCGTCCTTTCCTTTTTATTTTGTGGAACAGTTTCAGAATAGGTGTTAACTCTTCTTTAAATGTTTGGTAGAAATCATCTGGGAAGCCATCTGGCCTTGGACTTTTGTTTGTTGGGAGATTTTTGATTACTTATTCATTTTCTTTGCTGGTTATGGGAGTGTTCAAATATTCTATATCTTCCTGTTTCAGTTTTGGTATAGTTTACATGTTTTTGGGAATTTATTCATTTCTTCCAGATTGCCCATTTCGTTGGCATATAATTTTTCATAATATTCTCTTATAATCATTTGGATTTCAGTGGTGTTGGTTGTAATCTCTCCTCTTTCATTCATGACTTTATTTATTTGGGTCCTTTTTATTTTCTTTTTGATAAGTCTGGGTAGAGTTTTATCAATTTTATTTATTGTTTCAAAGAAACAGCGCTTAATTTCATTGATATGTTTTACTGGTTTTTGTTTGTTTGTTTGTTTCTATATTATTAATTTCTGCTCTAATATTCATTATTTCCCTTTAGGCTTTGTTTGCTGTTCCTTTTGTAGTTCCTTTAGGTGTAAGGTTAGGTTATATATTTGAGACTTTTCTTTCTTCTTGAGTTAGGCCTGTATTGCTATACGTTTTCCTCTCATGACTGCCTTGGCTGTATCCCAAAGATTCTGGACTGTCATGTTTTCATTTTCATTTCCTTCCATGTATTTTTTTAATTTCGTATTTAATTTCCTGATTAGCCCATTCATTCTTTAGTTGTATGTTCTTTGACCTCCATGTGTTTGTGGTCTTTCCAATTTTTTTCTTGTGGTTGACTTCAAGTTTCAGAGAGTTGTGGTCTGAAAATATGCATGATATGAGCTCACTCTTTTTGTTCTTGCTGAGGACTGATTTGTAACCCTTCTTCTGGTTCAGGAATATTACTTATATCTATTTTTATTAGTTCCCTGGCTGTGACCTCTTCCTGTTCTTTCTTTTGGGGTGAATTCCTCTGTTTTGGCATTTTGTCTAGGTCTCTATCTTTTGTGTGTTAGGAAAGCCTCTATCTTGTCCTATTTCCACTAGAGCTGAAGTTTGCAACACTCTAAGATCAGTAGATCTGGTGCATACAGCGGGGGAGAGGATCATGCCGCTCTTCTGGAAGAAGGGCTGTGCTGCTTGCTGAGGCCCATCCAAGCTGATGGGAAGGGTGAAAAATGGTGTCAGCCTGCACTCTTCCCTGGCGTAGGGAGTTCTCACCTGCCACTGTTCAGGAAGCCCTCACAGAAGAGCAACAATCTCCTTTCCTGTGTCCCAGACTTCTGTCACATCTCTGCTTTCAACTTCTCTGTGCCTGAACCATCTGTGCACCATGTGGCACAGTGCTCCTCTGTTTTATCTGAGGCACTTGGCTGGGTTTCCAAACTCCAAATTTAAGGACTCAGTGTGGGACAGCAAGGACTTGTGCTGATCCTTGGGGGAGGGTCTCACTGTGCTGTGGCTAGTACTAGTTCCAGAAAAGCAGTCAGAGGACTGTATAGGGGCTTGGATTTTATGGTAAAATGTAGCAAAAAGCCAACATCCAGGTTAGCTGCCCTCAGCAGGTGTCTCTGCTGTTATGCTAATGAACTGGGCAGCTCAATGGCACCTGCTGACTCATATCACTGTACCTCCTGTCTTCCATGCCATCGCCTATTTTCTCCCTCTAGTTGTGCAGTTTGTTCTGTCAGTTCTCAGTCAATTTCCTGGGTGTTCAGAGTGATTTGATAATTATCTGGCTGTGTTTGAGGGATGAGGCGAGCATCAGGTCCTTCTACTACTGTTCCTTCTTAACTCCTCTCCTACAATTAGTAGCTTTTGTACTATTTCTAACATTCACATTAACTTTTGGAAGCAAAGTTTACATTTGCACATCAATTTAGAGCATCACCATTTTGTTTCATATCATGTTTTGAATCTGTGTATCTGTATGTTTGTGTGTCTTTGTGGGTCTGTGCTTGTACTTGTTTGTCTGGGTACATGTTTGTGTGTGTGTGTGTGTGTGTGTGTGTGGATTAGAATTACTTAAAATAGATCCCAGAAGAAGGATATGCATATTAAATTATTAAAGAAAAAAATAAATTTAATAATGAGAGCTAAAATAGTGCTAAACGTAAAGATTAAGATGCTTTAAAAAATCTTTGTATTCTGAGTGCCTTTTGTAAGAAATATTCCCAAATCACCTATTTTCCCTTTTTTTGTGGCTGGTGTATATTTCTTGGCCAAATAAACTGAATAACACCAATATTCTATCTTGAAAACTGCTTTAATTTAAACCAGAATATGTCAAATGATAATAATTTCCTCAGATTCATTTAGAAAGTAAACATCAAATATAGGTATTTTATGAATATCACCACTCTATTATGCAGGCATACTTTTCTTTTTCTTTCAACTTGAACTTTGTGTAGCAACTAAAAGCCTGAAAGCTAATGGGATTTGCACTGTGGTTGGTACCTCAGAGCACTGAATTTAGAATTGACATTTTGTGGAAAATGAAAAAAAAAAAAAACCTCATTATGAAACAAATTATACAATTTAAATAAAGTAGCAGCTGGGTAATGCAAGGATTTTACGTGAAAATCATAGCCAACATTGCTTAACTTTATGGAATCAGATTTCCAATGGAATTGTTATCAGCTGTGGAAGATTCACAGTGTCAACTCAATTACTACTACTTATAGAGAATAATTGTCATTATTAAATGATTCATAAATCAGGCAGTATTCCACCCAGCAAATAAAAAAGAGCTGTACCAAAGCTGTAGAAAGGAAAGGTTTTTAAAGGCAGAAAGGAGCAGAAAAAGAAATGATTAGCAAAAAATCAATTGTTCCAGGCAAGGTCATTTTCCCGAGGGGAATGGAAGCATCCATCAAGGGATTACTTCCTAGTGTTGAATGGATAATTCCAGGGTGACTGGTTAAAGATTCCTGGAAAGGATAAAACTGTAATTAGGTTAAGCATAAAGTCTCGCTTTGCTGATGTGGGACTTAGCACAACTGACTTGATTTTGAGCTCGTCATCTCCTTTTTAACATCATGCATGGATGGTCCGAAAATAATCTTGGAGAAGACAGATAGCATAGACCTCAGAATCACTGTGTGTTACCAGTTTGGGGCTTGGAAGGGTAACATTCTAAAGGGAAAGATTATTAGTGCAAAGCTTCAGAAATGATAAATAATTACTTCACTCAGAGCAGTCTGGTATAACTGAAGTTAAGGTAAAGGGAAAAACATGCCCAGAGAAGAAAGCAAGAAACCTCACACGAAAAGTATTGCACGTTATGACAAAGTGCTTAGACTTCACTCTTATGACAACTAGGAGGCGCAAAGCTAAGTCACTGTTTTAGATTGAAAAGTTTTACAGGATCTTTGTTCCTTTAAAATTTTTCAATCTTATCTCATTCTCTTTAATGGAGCGAGACAGGCACTAATTCCAGTCTCATAAGATCTTTCATGTCTGGAAACTATTTCCTTCAATTCTTGCTCAAAAACTAGCCAACTCGTGCCTGTAATCATCTCTATCTAATAACCAATAATAGTGACTACACACTATTATTTTCAGGTTTTGAAATCACTTCACCAATATCCAGAGGCTTCAGATGCTTCCGTGTTACCATTTTTTTTAATTTCCTAATGCGAATCTCCTAGTTGTCAAAACTCAATTTCATTTTTTCTTGTCTTCCATATCCCAAATACCATTCCATGTATTTTAGGTGTTTGGCAAGGGGTGACCCAGCAGTTTACTGTTAAATAGTTAACAATCAGATATCCAGAAAACAAAATAAAACAAACAGAAAAACCCTGATTTATAGCATTTGAACATTTCTTTGATGTTAATACTTTTAACCACAAATAATTTGAAGCTACTAACCTTCTGTCAATGAATGCCTAAGTGAGCTCCGTTGATCCACCAATAGGAGGCCCAAAAGGAGACACAAATTTCTCTATTAGTAAAGGTAATAATGACAGATGCAGTACCTAATCCAGGTTGTATCTGTTGTTTGAAGTGGTGCTATTATTTCCACACCCTTTAAAATATAACTTTTCAGGGCGCCTGGGTGGCTCAATCAGTTAAACATCCAACTTCGGCTCGGGTCATGATCTCACGGTTCATGAGTTTGAGCCCTGCGTCGGGCTCTGTGCTGACAGCTCAGAGCCTGGAGCCTGCTTCGGATTCTGTGTCTCCCTCTCTTTCTGGCACTCCCCCACTCATGTTCTGTCTCTCTCTCTCTCTCCCTCTCTCAAAAATAAATAAACATTAAAAAAAGTAAAATATAACTTTGCAGTTCCTGTCATGAAGAGGAGGGTGTATTTCTTAACAGCTTGGATTCACTTACTTGGACCAAGTGAATATGGGAGAAGTTACTCTGTGACAGTTCTTAGCCTAGGTCTCAATGGTCATTGCCCACTTTTATTCTCTACTCTACTGCTATGCCTTCACTCTGAGAGCAAGTCCAGACCAGCCAGCTGAGGGATATTCAAAACATGAGAAAAGGGTTGAGTTATCAGCCAGGAATAAGCATGGTCCACCAGCTACCAGAAAATCTACCCAAAAGCAATAACAAGCCTAGCTGGGACCAAAATCATCCCAGATTAGTTGAATCATACAGTCACTGTACTGACCATATATTTGACCCATTATGGATCACCAACAATCCCAAACGTGGTATCCATATCACACACTGCCATGGTCTAGAATTGAAGCTTAATTTTGCTTTTCTTTTTCTGCACACGCACACACACACACACATGCACACACACGCACAAACCTCAAACACTTTGTTGACATTTAGAGGAAAATTATGTTTGTTAACAGTTATTTGACCATCAACAACTCTTATTATTTAAAGTATTTGAACAATATTCCTGCCATATGTCTCTTTTCATTTTTTCCTTTCTATATATTCATATCTATATCTATATATATTTTTTTTGTTTTCTTCTACTGACTGTTAACTGAAGTAATGGCCTAATATTTCAACATCTCCCTGTCTCCTTTCATTGCCCTGCCACTTATTTTCTTCTCATAACTCTGTCCTAAACTTATTCAGTGACATTCAAATGATTCTCCCAAATATGGAAGCAAGTTTATTAATGAAAACCCCTCTTCTCAATTACCCCTTCAGATTCTGTTTGCAGATGCTTAGTGAAGAAACAATGAACAAATTAGCAAATCTCCCTTTCAAAGAAGTTTACATATTCGGACATAGCTATAGATATAAATGAGTTTATATCTTTGCACAATTTCACCAAATTTCACCAAATTTCCTCGATTAGGTAGCTTCTACCTAATCTATCTATCATCTATCTCTCTATATCTTCTCTTACTATCTTTGAAAAAGCAAGCTGCCATGAATGTTACAACCACAAGCTACTGAATGCTGCCCAGGATCATGAGAACAGGAAAGAGAATCATTCCCCAGTAGATCTTTCAAATGGAAATGTCATTATGGCTAACATATTCAGAGCAGCCTTGTGAGACCCTAGCTAAGTTATGCCTGGATTTCTAACCCATAATAACTATGAGAAAATAAATGGGGATGCTTTGAAGCTGCAAAGTTTGAGGTAATTTGTTATGAAACATAGAGAACTAATCACAGCATATCTCTGCCCAGAAAGAAAGAAGAATATATTTCAGTTAATTTTGAGGAAGTCCAGAAAACTATTATCTGACCAATGTCCTTTTAACCATACTCTCATCCTTATAACTTTCTATAGTTTCTTTAATTATCTTGATTCAATTATGTTTTATTTTTATTGTGTTTTCAAAGAGGTTGTTTTTCCTTCATATTTCTGATATCAAATATTTTGTTTTAATTATTAAAATTTTATACAAGCTTATTGTTTTTTCAGACTCATTTTGTTATATTTTCTGATTGACAGTTTTATTAGTAAATGCATGAAAAGGAAATTCCAGTTTATAAATTGCAACTCTAAGTCAGATTTCCAATTTAGAAACCAGAAACTGGGCGTTACAGTAAAGTCAAATATTGGAGAATATAGGATATTGTTTCATTTTTAATCTTCTGCTCATATAGTTGAAATAGTTAAATATAAAATCATTTAATTGACAATTAAATATTTAATGTATGTGTGTATAGATAAATGGCAGATTCAGACTGAACCTATGTCTAACTCTAAAACTTATGGTCTTAGACATTAATGCTATTTTACCATTCTTATATTTATATTGTTTGTCATGAGCATGATAGAATTAATGTTATCTATTAATCTATGAATTTGCATTCAACTATTTTAATTAACTCTGAATATGGCTATTGTTTATTTAAATATTATTTATGAGCACCTATTATAGTTAAGGTACTATGTTAACACTGTACTGAGGATGGAGAGATAAGCAAAATATATCGAATTCTTGCTCTTATAAAATTTAACATTGTATGGAGATCAAAGACAGTGGCATTAACCAAATAGTCATTCTAAGATACCATATACCATATTTATTAAAAAATAAATAAAAACTATTTTAAAAATTTGGATATAAAAGCTAATGGGAAACATTTGTGATTCATTGATAAACTATGCATTGTTTAGAACACATTCCTCTGAGTTGTCTGACTGTGATTTTAGTTCAATAAAGATTCTGTGCTTTCTTTGTCTTTGAGCCACTTTGCTGTTATATAAGTTTAGATAACAGATGCACTTGCAAATAACTGTCTCTAGACATGCAAAATAAATTCTGCCCCGTAAAAAGACTCGTCCTCACTCCTCTGTTCCACATCCTCACCTGATGGAAAAATTCTGTTTGGCAGCCAGCCATTTACCAATTTATTTCTGTAAGCTTCATTTGGCATTCTGTATTTCTCCAAGCCCTCCACATGGTTCTGATGACTAGATAAGTTCGGGAACCATTTCATAGGTGATGGAGGTTACTGATGAACTTCACATCAAATGTTTTGATGGAATTTGGAAATCAGACCCAAATTGAACTGAGCAGAGGAATAAGTGAGTAATGATAACATGGCTTTCTGTCATTAAAAAAAAAAAAAAAAATGAACTATTTTTGGCTTAATAGGAGAGGAGATTGTGGAGCCTGGGTGGCTCAGTCAGTTAAATGTCTGACTTCAGCTCAGGTCACGATCTTATGGTTCATGGGTTCAAGTCCCTCATTGGGCTCTGTGCTGACAGCTCAGAGCCTGGAACCTGCTTTGGATTCTGTGTCTCCCTCTCTCTCTCCCCCTCCCCTGCTTGTGCTCTCTCTCTCTCTCTCTTTCTCAAAAATAAATAAACATCAAAAAAAAATTTTAAAGGAGAGGAGATAATCAAGATAAGTATGGGGGGTATATAGGTAAGGGTTAGTTGCTTGATGATTGTTGTTGCTTTTCTAAATAAGAGATATTTGAGGAGAGTTAAAAGGATATTTGAGGATAGGAAAAGATCTGAAGAAAAAGTCTGAATATAAAATAAAACAAATGTATTTTTATTTAAAAATGTTCTTGAGAAGACTGAAGAAGATGAAGTCCAAAGGTAACATCTTCAAGTTCAGCATTAGATGAGAACTGTTATTTGCTTTTAGTGCAGATTTGGTAAACTTTTTTTTTTTTTTTGTAAAGTCTAAATATTTTAGGCTTTGAGGAACAGTCTTTGTTAAAACTAGTCAACTTTCCTTTTTATCTGGAAAGCAGACATCAACAGGTAAAACATTGGGCATTTCTGTGCTGCAATAATGCTCTACCTACTAAAGTAAGCAGTGGGGTCATTTTTGGCCCACGGGCTAAAGTTTCCAGCCATTGTTTTAATGTAACAGGAACAAAGCAGTAGAAGATATTGAGCTATAAGAATGCTCCTGTGTTGGTATACTTGTAGAATAAAGATCGAAGGGGTTGGCCTTTTCTGATTGTTACTATAATATCTGTAATTTAGGTGACAAAATAATCAATTGATCTTGTCTTAGTGAGGAGTAATTCCATGAGAAGAGGACATTTTTTAAAAGTAATTTCAAAGCATGAGTTTATCCATAGAATTTCTTGGTGTGTTGAAGGCAGTCTGAGATTTGTGATCAAAACTCTGCCTGCTATGGGGAGCCTGGGTGGCTCAGTGGGTCAAACATCTGACTTCAGCTCAGGTCATGATCTCACAGTTCATGAGACTGAGCCCCTCACCGGGCTCTGCACTGACAATGGTGGAGCCTGCTTGGGATTCTCTGTCTCCCTCTCTCTCTGCCACACCTCAAAATAAATAAGTAAACTTAAAAAAAAATAAAGTGGAGCAAAGAAACCCCCCAAAAAGTGAAGCCAAGAGGCCAGAGCAGGGGCTCTCATGCCCTATCAAGCCACACTAAGTGCAGACCCTTAAAGGAAGAGACACTACATTCCCAACAGCAAAAATCCTCCTTCACTACTCCAGGAGGAAGAAGGAAGCATTTCTTCTTGCTCAGCCAGAAATCCAGTCAAGACAAATTTCCATAGCTCAGCCAGTGAGAACCAGGTATGACCCTGAACTCTAACTTTCCTCCAGGGACTTTCATTCAGAGCAGCCCCGCCCAACCTCCTCCTTTTTTGTCTTTCTTTCTTTTTTTTTTTTTTTTTTTTAAATAAATGAGCAGTTCCACTCCTTTGATCGCAAGGCTTACCTATGGTTTACCATCGCTTGCATGTCCTAAATTGCAATTCCTCTGCTATTTGTGAGTAAACCTATTTCTCCGGTAAAATAACTGGCTATTTTACTTTTAAAATTGACAGTGGTAACACTGTGAGTAAGTTAGAAGCTTGGGGCTTCCGGATAGATAATTCTAGGAGTCCCCAGCAAGTTGTCCACAAGTGTTTTAACTTAATTTGTTTTTATTGGGAGGACACTATAAAATTTATTTCGAATGTATTTTAAATCATTTAATGAGCTGTCTTTTAACCAAATATGGCCAAACTATTTTTGTGTCTTTTGAGAACATGTTTAAGATGGGTACCTTTAAATAACAGTGCTAATAGGGAAAATATTATTCAGACTTAATTCATGAGTGAAGCTTGTGCAATGAGTGAAATACAACGGGCAAGAGGCCATACTGTATTGTTGAAAGTTTCATGGAAGTTTCATTAGAGAAAAGAAGCGAAAAATTGAGAAGTCACACATTGACTAGGCTTCGTTAACTCAAAATAACCTGAAATTTAACAATGATTTATCTTTGATTAGGCAATAGAAGCATTATATTAAGTTTTGATTAAAAATGTATGATTTTTGTAGTTTTGTTTTTATTACTATAATTAAATGAATTAGTACGACAATGTTCTGATGGTTAGTTGGCTAAAAATTGTTACTATTGTTTTTGCTTACACATGTCTGAAGGATGTAATTAAATTGACTTAACTGAAAAAGGGTGGTAAGCTTGAACAATGATGGTATAGGTGATGTAAACATTTTAGATAATTTAAATGCGTCAGATATTAGTTCAGATGATAATTATGGGTCAGATGGTAAAGAGGCACACTTTTATGTAAATTAGAAACAAACTCTAAAATAGCTCAAGCTGGCTTTGTTTGGTATATGCCACCATTCTTGGCTACATTCAAATCCCTTTGGAATGCAAAAAGCCCTAATGAAAGCTATGATTAACTAGTTACATAGTTCATAACTGAGGTCTAATTATAAGTTTAGACATTTCCTCGCCTAACAAAGAAAAAGTCATTGCTCTGACAGCTGCAGAAGCTATAAAAGCTGGGAAATGTCTAAGTAAGGGAATTTAAAACAGCTGTGACATTGTCAGGGTAAAACCCTGCCGTTTCTCTTAGGCGAGGTGAGAGAAGATGTATCATTAAGTACACAACAAGACACATCTTTATGTGCGAATTCACCATTTCTCATAGGTTGTAAAATTATAACTTCCAATTTTTTTAACAAAGCCTACAACTCTCGGGGTTTTAAATAGAAAGTAACGTACTGCAATCACAAAACATTCACAAAACTTTTCTGGAGAAAAACTGTCTTCATAACTGTTTTTCATTTCTTTGTAGGATATAACTAGACTCCTCCGGTTGGCAAAGACAGCTACATTAAAAAACAGAATTTAGAGGTGTCTCTGTGGCAGTTTGGTAAGGTGAAACCATTTTATAACATCAAAGATTAGGTCTTAAGTTTCCAAATTTATGACTGAATGACATATGGTGAAATTTAATAAAATTATATATCTGTTTTTATATCTAATTATATGTATGTAATTTTATATAGGTATGATTATACAAGTGCATTTTATAGTCAAATATAGCTAAATGATCAAAATATATTTTATAATTATATATATATATATACAAAACAACATATGTAAATTGGCCATCATGTATAATATGTCAAATATTTGACAATATTTGACCATTCAATATAATTATAAAATTAAATACATGGAACAAAAGAGAGAATAATTTTACCATTTACTGTTTGGTTTGTATGCTAATTTTTATCACTAAAAAAAAAATACATTTATCTAAGAAAAAGGTGTCCTAAGATCGAACTGGTTTCATTTTAGAGCTTTTGACAATCTCACTATGTAAAATACATTAGCAATTTGTAGAGGTCTTCCACTATGTGAATTGATTTACACATTCATTCAAGAAAGGTATAGGTAACAATTAATATGCAGTAGACATTTCCGTAGGCTGCTGTTCAAGGTTGTGGAACAAAATAGACAAAACCTCATGTACATTTCAGTCCAGAAGGAACGCTCATTAGCCAATGAAAAATGTCAACTGAAGATAATTTTTATTCTACTAATCCTAAAATGCATTTTTTTAAAATTTTGTTTTGAACTTTGTCTCTGAACTTAGTATCCATTGTCTGTTTAATAGTGCCTTTCTGTTGCTATGGTCCAGGAAGCCATTTTTTAGTCGTTGAAATAGAAAGTAATTACCATGGTTTGCCTAAAGGCACATTTGGTTGGACAGTGTATATGTCACTATATTAGTAGAGTCATGTTTTGCCTGACAAAATTTCTCAGTCTTTAAGGGAAAAGAATTCACAGGCATAACAGTTCCTCTCACATTAATTACTGTAAATAAGTTAATTAACTAACATAAAAGAAAAGGGATTTCCCTTCAACTTACTAATATGGGCAAGAGATCCATGCAGGGATCCAGGGAAGAGAGTAGAACTGGAATTGGCTTGAGATCATAGGAAGTGGAAATGATGAAGCAGTACTTTCTGGTGTAGACAGAGGTATGTACCATTAAAGAATAAGCTCATGTAAGAGAACATCTAGCTGTTATTGCTGGTGGTGGATATTGAAAGACATGCCTCTGGACATTTCTATACACCGATATTCAGGATTATTTAAAGAAGGAGTAAGAGTCCTGATTATTGATCACCTCTGCTGAAATTAAGAAATCGCCAACACCAAAATGTGCAAAATGTGTCCAGGTGGTTTAATGTGAAATCCAGCAAACAATGATAAAGTACTTTTTGGAAGAAATAAGAGATGTCTTCTTTCTTTGTATTTGTCAATTCTCTTAATAGCATTCTATGGAAAACATGGCCATCAATAACCGTGAATTAGAAACCAAAACGCTGGGCTGTGAATTTAAGAAACGCTGAGGAATACGTACACCAATTTATTTTGCTTATAATTACGATTTTTTATATGTACAAGAGTCATAAATATTGAATAAATTTCAAACCATCCTTTTAGAAAACTTAAAATGAAAATTATGAGTGATACAAAAAATATTACTTCAAAGTTTGAAAAAAGTTGCTGCTTTCCTAGCAGTATATAAAATAATTCTACAGTCAGATAGTGAAATACATGGTAATTAATACATCTGCTGAAAGGAAACAGGATAAGGGACAAAACCCTGTAAATTGAGGAATGATTCATAAAGATTGCTATGCAACATTTCTGTTAAAGTGACATTTGTTTTTAGAGTTCAAAAATTAGAATGGTTTGCTTTGCAAAGACATGTTTACTGTAGAATTTATCCAAACTGGGCCATTGCTGAGGGAAAGGGGGGACTCAGTAATTATGCTGGGATTGTATATAGAAAACCAGTGAGTATGGTCAACAGTAAACAATGGGTGGGGAGGAAACAGAGGGAAGGCAGAAGAAAATGTAAAATAACGAGGAAAACGTGGGAATGTAGAAGTAACTTAAGAGAGTTTGGATAGGTTGTAATAGAATTAGAGAGTGTGCTGTCGAGATGAGATGCAAATGATAAATGAGACAAGATCAGGCAGACAGTACGAGCCTAAGGTAGAGTTCATATTTTATTCTAAATGCCATTGGAATGCATTTAAGTTGAGGATAATATTGTCTGATTTCTAATGTAAAAGTATGCATCAGGGGATGAATTAGGAGGTTGCTGCAGTAACCCGTATGAAAGAATGACCAGGATGGTGACAATGGATATAAGGAAAAGTTAACATATTTATACATAAAAAAAAAACCTTTTAATATCTAAGAAGTACTGAGGCTTGGATATAATGGCTGCGGGAGAGAAAAGTGAAAAATGGCTCTACCTTTTCTTGCTTGAATGATTGGATGGATTCTGGCATAATTTTCTGATATATGATGGTTCAAAGAGGAACTAGCTTGGGTGGAGAAGTCAGGATTTCTGCATAGTACCGTAGATAAATAGGACTGAAGTTCAAAGGAAAAGTCTAGAAAAAAGAGGTAAACTTAGACAACAGCACATAGGGGTGCCTGGGTGGCTCGGTCGGTTGAGCGGCCGACTTCGGCTCAGGTCATGATCTCGCGGTCCGTGAGTTCGAGCCCCGCGTCGGGCTCTGTGCTGACAGCTCAGAGCCTGGAGCCTGTTTCAGATTCTGTGTCTCCCTCTCTCTGACCCTCCCCCGTTCATGCTCTGTCTCTCTCTGTCTCAAAAATAAATGAACGTTAAAAAAAAATTAGAAAAAAAGAAAACAGCACATCATATTCAATAAAGTAATATGCTTATTTTGCCCAAGGAGAGCGTGTAAAAAGATGGGAAAACAAAAATCTGAGCTAGAACTGATGAGATGTGGAAATGGGGAGAGGGTCTGGCAAAGTATGATGAACCACACATGTAAGCAGAAAATTGAGAAGCATCATGTCAGTGAACCCAACAGAAATTACTGCAAGAAGAAAGTGTGGTTGAACACATCAACCACGGTGGTAGCATTTGATAAGATCAGATGAGAGGAATTGCTACCAACTGATTTGGCAAAAAGTACTGAAAAATATATATGATAGAAAGTACCTCTAGCCATTTGTGGACAGATAAATAAAAGGCAGAAGTTGAGAGAATGTGGGTGGCAATTCTTTCAAGAAGATGCCTAGGAAGGGGCTGAGAGAAATGAGGGGCAAGATGGAAAACAACTCAGAATCAAGAGGAAGAATTATAATTATTATTGTTATTCTTTTATTTTAATGATAATGTCCTAGGAAGAATCTATATTCTTGGCTAGGAGGCAGGCAACACACATCAAGAAGGGAGAACTTGATTTAATATATGAAAAAAAAGAAGAAAGAAAGAAAGAAAGAAAGAAAGGGAGAAAGAAGGAAGGAAAGAAAGAAAGGAAGAAAGAAGAAAGAAAGAAAGAAAGAAAGAAAGAAAGAAAGAAAGAAAGAAAGAAAGAAAGAAAGAAAGAAAGTCAGTCCCTGGGTGGCTCAGCCAGTTAAATGTCTGACTCTTGATACTGGCTCTGGTCACGATCTCAGGCTTGGTGAGATTGAGCCCCGCTCTGACAGAGCGGAGCCTGTTTGGGATTTCCTCTTTGCCTTTTTACCCCTCCCCACTCATGCTCCGCCCTCCAAGTAAATGGATAAACTTTGTTGTCTATATATGTCTCTCTATATAGAAATATGTAAATATACAGATGATAGCAAGAAGCAAAGTTCTTAAGAAACTTAGAAAAATTCAAGTATAAAAGCAGAGATGGCTTTTAGATTACAGAGACCCTCTGTGGTATCTGACCTGAGGGTGCAAAATCACCTTGCAGACCTGTAACTACCAACACCTTGATTGAACAACTGGATGGTAAGGACAGAATTAGAAAGAAAAAAAGTGTTGGGGGGTGGGGTGGGAGTGAGAGAGGACATAAATGTAAAATTTCAAAAAACATTTAATTTTCAACATTGATAAAGCATGACTGAACGTATAAAAAGCTTTAAAGTTTTTTGAGAAATTAACCAATGAGAGAAAGTAATGTTATCAATGGAAACTAGAAGATTTTGGGTGTCCCCAATATTGGAAGAGTGACTCTCAAAAGACATGAATCCAAACATATGTGGGTGGCCATGGTGGTTGCAGGTGGGAGATATTGGTGAAAGTTAGTACAAGTAACAGGTTATGACTGAAACTAAGTATGCTCACCCCTGGCTTTTCCAGGGAATATATAGAAGAAGGTTTTGCATTTACTTACTGATCTACCTACCAGTGCCCCCTCTTATTTCTCAGTGAGGTGAGAACCAGGAATTAACCATTTGTCTTGTTTTCGTAAATTGAAGGAGATAATCACTCCCATAGCTTATCCCAGTAATGTTAGGAAAGAAAATGAACACAAGGTATCTATAAGCTATTTAACATCTAAAACAATTAATGTCCAAAGTTACAATATACCTGACAGAACTATCACCTGTGGGAAGGAGAGCAGAGCGGTAAAAAGGAGGCAATGCATTTTATAATGCTTCCAAATAATCTTGTTACAACGTCACCTCTCATCCTTGGAAAGCTTATCTCATTCTTAGTAGTCAACTGTTTCATAGAAGGCAGTAATGCTTTCTTACAAAGCGCCCCTTATTGTTACTGTCAAAATAAACGATATTCAAATGATGCACTCAGATGGGATAATAGTATATTTGACTCAGCTGTATTTTCTATCTTCCCCTAGAGGGGAAAATCATCGCATTTTTCAATTTTATATTTCTATTATATAAAGAAGTATGCTAATCTGGTACTGCGCACCTAATACTTGGGTAGAATGGTAAAAGTAATGCTTTCTTAAAAGATACCAAATTGGTCCCTTTAGCTATAGTAATAGCTCCCTGTCACAAATTGATTGCATCAATATAGATTAGGTCTGATTCAGTGGTTAAGACCGAAATAACCAGAAAATTGCAAAGTCAATTTAATTATTTTAACAATATTAATCACTGAATTGCACTGCATTAACTTATTTAGGTTAGGAATGATCTATTTCAAAGCAGTTGCTATGATTTTTGCTTGAAATGGAAATTAACCATTTGTGGAAGCTCATCATACAGCCTTTTTAAATTGAATCTGGTATTGTTCAAAATTAAGTATTGACTTTTCTGATTTAGAAAGTTCAAGAGTGATAGGCAGACACTATGGGTTTATAGAAATGTTATATATTTTTTTCCTATGGTTAACAGGAAAATATTCAGAGAATTTGGTTATGTAGAAAGGTTCTCAGAGTGTCTATTGTCTGGAAATAAGACAGTAATGCAGAAAGATATCTTTCCTGCTGTTTTCAATCAGCTCCTCTCAGTATTGTAATAAAAATAACATGGTAATGATTGTTATATATACAAATAAAGCCCCTCAGATTGTAATCATGGAAATTGACTATTGAATATTGACTTGTCAAACTAGAGCCCACGCTACCATATATGACGGTGAGAAATTATAGAGTTTACAATGTACCATGACTAAGTGAAAATCAATTTAATTGGAAATACATGTCAATTTTATGATACTTTAAGAGTATTTTGAACTGATAATGATGAAGTCTTTTGACCTAACCAGAATTAAATTATAACAGCTGTTGTATCTCAATCCCAACCCATGTCGAATGAACCCAACACTTAGAACATCTGTTCTGCAGTAAAAGAAGGCTAATTGCTGCAATCTCAATGACGTTCAAGTAGAATTGCCAGATTCCAACAGAGAGCAAAGAAAGAAAAAGCAAGTTGGAAGAATTAGTATTCACTAAAGTAAGAGCCTTCATTTTTTTCCCAAAAGAAAAATAAAGAAATCTGCAGTGAACTAGTTTGTAATTTTAAGATAGTTAAACATAGTTGGAGTAATTATTTTCTAAATAAATATATAAATGAATGAATAAGTAGATGACCCAGCATGGCTGCTCACATTTCTAAAGGTAGACTCAGAGGGCTGGGACACAAACCTCTTTGGAAATATTACGAAGGTGTGAACCTTTTCCAAAGGGAATGCAGTGTATATTCAGAAAATAATTTCAAGGTATCCATTTATTCTCAAACCCCCATCCTCAGGTAGCTAAGGTTAAAATATCTGTTCTAGAGTTTGGGTTTTATTTATTTATTTTTTTATGTGTTCATGCTAGGAAACAAGACAAAGAAAAAAAAATGAGAAGTAAAAAATAGCCCAATATCTGTAATTACCATTAATTGTCTAATGTGCATTACACATTAAAAATTTCTGATTGGGATTGTAAGTCAAAAGTAGAGAAATTTGATTAATTAAAAATCTTGAGAAAAATGGAAATAGTAAGCTATTCATGTGTAGCATAAAAGTTAAATGTTCATAAAAACCAATATATATGGCATCTGCTATATACTGTAAAATGTCACTACATTACATTTATTGTTGTAAACATTTCTATTTAAAGTCATTGAAACGTTGGTGCTTTAGTTTTAAGGATAAATCAGAAATGTGGCTAGACATGTTAGAATATAACATTGGAGGTCGAAATAAAGATATGTGACGTAAATAAATACTAAAAAGAGAGACAAGAGACACATGGTAAATCAACCATGAATGAAAAGAAGGTAGAAAGTATTGAAGAAATCTCTAGTAATCAATAGGCATTGCTTCTTTAAAAATAAATAAAAAATGTTTACTTTAAAAAATAATGATTACTTTCAGAATCAATATCTGAAAAATTGAGGTGTGGTTTAAATTTTCAAATCAACTTAATTGAATTACAATTGGAAAACAAAGAGCTGTAGATATTTGATGTAGATGAATAAGCATTCTTTTTGTGATAAAAGTATTTTGATGATTTAATGAGAAGATTCGCCATTGCCCTTGTTGTCGTCTGTAGGAAAGTGCTTCCATGATAATGGCCTGATTCTGCATTGCATTTGGGGTGGTCATCACCAACTCCCTGGTAAACCACATTATTGCTGTTTAGATGTTTTTTTTGTTTTTTTTTTCCTGGCTGCCTCCTAATGGCTCCTTAGCCTTTCATCTTGTTTCTTAATTTGAAAGGATGTTGAGCCTTCTCCTCTATCTTCTCAATTTATCTCTTCTATTTGGAAAACATAATTCTCAGACTTATTTCAGTCAACTTTGAAATTCAAAATAAGCCATATATCTTATCTAAATACAAACATGTGAACATTAGGGCAAATTCTACTTTATTTTCAAACTCTTGCAACAAATCCCATTTCTGATACATAGCCTTTCACAAGATTACTGTTCTCCCTTGCCACTCACTAGTCTTAAGGAAAAGTGAATAATTGGCAGCTGAGTTTAGAAGAAACTTTGTGATGTAGCTTAAGCTGTCCAGATTAATTTTTTTAAATTAATTCCAGATTAATTTTTTTTTTTTTTTTTTTTTTTTTTTTTTTGTTTTGCATCACATACCATTCCAATGCATGGCCTCCTGATTCTGGACTTCCTATTATTATTCTGTATGCATCATACTGGTTCTTTGTCCCATATGCAAACTCTAGACGAGTTTGTCTGTCTCCTATCCATACCTCTCATAATACACATCACTTTCAACTAAAAGAATTCTCCTCAACCTTCTTTCCACACAGCCTAATTGTGGTCATTCACATCTTCTCTCCCGTGTATATATGCCTACAGTTAGCATTTACAACTTTCTATTGTAATTATACACAATAATTCCTTCTATCTATCCTAGTTGATTTTAATCTTCTCTTAAGAAACTGCAGTATTCCATCGTGTAACCTTAGCACCTAGCACAAAACCATGCATTCACCGGACAAAGCATTTGTTTAATACATGAATGAATTTGATTGAGAAGTATCTTGGTGTGGCAGAAAAAGCATCCATGTTTTGGTGTTAGATCATACTGGAATAAAGTTTCCACCCTATCAGGAATCAGTTCTGCTACATAGATAGCTTCCGACTTAAAAGTATTTCCTCATCTGCAAAACTGTATTAATAATGAGTGGAACATGGTAGGTTGTTGAAAATCAGGATGAAGTTATTTTAATGTAACAAATAATGCCTCGTGCATAAGGAAAATAAGTAAACATTATTTTTCCTCTATTCCCATTACTAATGTAAACTTGGTCT